>NC_056728.1:1855489198-1855639198 GCF_019279795.1 Protopterus annectens
CATATACTCATCAAGATTTATCTTGAAGAGTGCTAATGAGGAACTTTGCTTGACATAGATGGATAGCTTGTTCCAGAGTATAGGAAGTCTCTGGAACAAGAATCTATCCCTCCAGCATGTCCTGTTTATTGTGGTGACAAAGTTTAGGTCCCTAGAGCATGCAGCTCAGAGGGATTGGGATTTCTTTAGGTGTAGCATGTCCAACAGCTCTGCTTTATATGTTAAGCAGAGATCTCCTCGGAGTAGTCGATATGCTATGGAGTAAAGCTGGAGTTTTTTGAGACGGTCAGTGTAGGGCATCTGTTTGAGGCCAGTAATCCTCTTTGTCAGGTACTTCTGCGGCCTTTCCAACTGCTGCAGATGTCTTGTGAGGTACATTCCAAAAGGGGCATTGTACTCTATAATGGGTCTAATGAGTGCCGAGTAGAGGGGGACAATGACCTCTTTTTTCCTGGATGAGAACCCTTTTGTGATGAAGTGTGCCACATAGAAGGATTTCCTGACTACTGTGACAATGTGATTATCAAAGGAGAGACTACTATCCACCTGGGTCCCAAGGTCTCATCACAGATTCGGTGTTAAGTAGATGCCATTTATGTGGTAGTTCATGGGTACAGAGGTTTTACCAAAGGGGATGACAATGCACTTTTTGGCACTGAGCTTGAGGCCATGCCTCTGACACCAGGCATCTGTCTCAGTGAGGCCATTCTGTAGGATTTCCACATCATTTGGGGACTCGATTATGGCTCCTAGTTTGCAGTCATCTGTGAACTTTGTTAGCCAGAGGCCTTCTGTGTTAGCCTGTAGCTCAGAAAAATAGATACCAAACAGGAGAGGTCCCAGTACTGAACCCTGTGGTACTTCACTTGTCACTGGTTTGAAGTCAGATTTGAAGTCTGCAACTTTCACAGTGTGGGCTCTGTCAGTGAGCCAGTTGGCAATCTGTCTTGTGACATAGGGATTTATACCTAGTTTAGTGAGTTTCGCTATAATTCCAGAATGGGGGATGGTGTCAAAAGCCTTGGCAAGGTCAAAATAGGCTGTGTGAACCACCTTATCCTCATCTACAGCTTTGGTGACTGCCTCAAAGAAGTCGATCAGGTTCAGAAGGTATGATTTGCCTTTCACAAACCCAAACTGGGTGGGGTCCAGAGTTTGGAGGTTACCAATGTCTCTTTTTATGAGTTCCATGAGGATATATTCCATGGCATTGCAGACCAAGCTTGTCAGGCTAATAGGGCAATAGTTCCCAGGATCAGTGGTGGCTCCTCCTTTGTGGAGTGGGATAACTGTTGCTGTGCGCCATTCAGTGGGCACAAAGCCTGACGTGAGACTATGATTGAACATGGTGCTTAGGTGGGGAGCCAGTTCATTCTGAAGTTTGTGTAAAATGCAGCCTGGGATGTTGTCCAGTCCCATGGATGCTGTGTTTTTGGTTTTAGAGAGTGCAGCTTTTACCTGCATAGATGTGATTCCAGGGACTCTGCATTCTTCCTTTATAGATATGGGCCCTTTAGGTGGTGGGGGGGGGGGTAAAGTTAGCACTGGACCTATCTGCCAGGATGTTGGCAATATCAGTTGATTCTGTAAATTTCATGCCATTGTGCTGTAACGCAGAGCAGAACTGGGTGTTGCCATTGAGATTCTTGACATAGCTATAGAATGATTTGCGGTTGCCCTTAGAATCAGTGGCAATTTTATTTTTGTAGCCAGCTTTGGAGCATCTTATAAGGGATCTCAGCTTCTTACTGAGGCTGACCAGGGAGCTCCTCCACTCATGAGATTTTACTCTCTTTTGCAACAGTTTCTTCCTTCTGTTGTAGAGTTTGTTTATGGCAGGGGACCCCCAGATTGGCTTCCTTATTTTTGGAAGATAGCTTCTTGATTCTGTTTGGGATAGCACGATCCATGCACTCGTGTAAGTGCTTATAGAGTGCATTTCTGTAGGATTCAGCGGTCGTAACTGTATTGTCCATCTACATGGGTGTCATGAAGTTCACCACTTCTGTCTTAAGAAGCATGAAGTTGACTTTGGAGAAATGTTTTACCGTAGTTTCCTTAATGGTGGGTGGGGCGGGATGCAGATATGTAGGGTGATTAGCTTATGGTCGGATCTGACCAACAATGAGTTGACTTCAGGTGTGGAACAGCAGTCACTCATGTTGGTAATGACTAGGTCTAGTATATTGTTGCCCCTGGTGGGAGTGTGGATAAGTTGATCCAAGGCATTGGAGTTTATGAATTCCAGAAAGCGTTGGGGCGAAGGAGTTGGTACATGAGTAGTTTTCCCAGTCAATGGTGGGGTAGTTGAAATCGCACATTATTAGGGTGTTTGGTTGAACCCTAATATTTTCCAGTATATCAAGAAAAGTGGAGTAGGAATCCTGGGGCATGGTGGGGGATCTGTGGCAAGCTACAATTTGGATTGAAGTTTTGCCCAGAGTTAGTTCACTTGGATAACCTCGGACGCATTATGCTGTGCAACTAGCCTGGAGGTGTAGATATAATATGGACACACCTCCACCTTTGGTGTTCTGGTCCAGGTTAGATAGCTGAAAAGTGTGGTATGAGTTATAGCCTGGTAATGCAGTGGTGCTCTCTAGAGCCTTGAACCAAGTTTCAGTCACTGCACAGATATTCATGTTCTCCATTTTAAGGAGTGCCTCGAGTGAGCGCATTTTGACATTTAGACTTCTAGCATTGAGTAGCATTACCCTCAATTTTTGCTTGCTTGTTCCTGTTACAGTGGTGAATTTGTCATTTGAACCTTGCCTAGAAAAGGCACTATAGGGGAAGCAAGACTCTTAGCCAGTATCCAGAATCCAAGAGGCGATGGGTGCAGGCCATCTCTGGCAAAGCATCGTGGTCTGTCAACCATGTTGTCCCAGACAAACAGATACTGGATCCCCTTAGAATGACACCAGAAGCTTAGCCAATTGTTGAAGTCAATAATTTTGTCCTTGCACTGCTGTATCATTCTGGGCGATGGCAGGATGCTACTCAGGGCTAGGGTCATACCTACCTGGGCTACAAGATTGGAGAGTTCTTCCAGGTCTCTTTTCATGTAGTCCAGGTTGTTCACACCAACATGGACAATGACAGAGTCATATTTGTACTTGTTGCGGAGTGACCTGAGTGTGTGGGTTATGTGGCGGATCCTGGCACCCGGCAGGCAGCTGACAGTAACCTTCTCCTTGTTTAGCCTGGTGAGTAGAACATCAGTGTGCCTTACTATAGAGTCACCTATGAGTGGTGTGTTGGGTACTTTGTTTTGTCTTATGGGCCGTGGTTTATTGGCACACTGAGTCTGTGGGATATGTGTCAATTGGGTTGTGTTGGGGATGGAGGTTGCTTGCGTTTCTGCATTGGAGGTCTCTGTTGCTTGAGCAGATTATTATTGAGAGCCTCCAAATGTTTTTGTGTTTTTATGTGTGGATTTTGGTGGTGTAGGTTTAGTGGGACTATGTGATGAGTGTGGTGTGGTGCAAGTGTTTACCTTCTCCTCTTGACTGTCAAGTTCAGTCTTGGTTGGATAGAGCTTTACCTCCGGTTTGCCTAGATAAGTGCATCTCTCACAGGTTGTGGTGTTGGGTGGTAGGAGAAGAGGGTTATCTGTATACATGAGGCAATTGCTACATTTCCCCAAGATGCCCAGATTCATCAGATAGACAGGAGAGAACACTGGGAGCTGACCCTTGGACATGCCTGAATAAAAAACTACTTTCCTCTAGTGTGTGTTATGCATGCATGTACATTTTAACAATACTAACACCAAAGCAAGGGTTTGTTTATTAACTGAGCAGCAAGCACACATCAATCATTAGATGGTAACACTTAAGACTTCATGTATCTCCATTTTTGTCCTGTGGAATCAACCCTAAGTAATGCTCTAATGCAGTTCTTTCATTAAGTAATTTGTGTACAGTAATATGTTTTTAGCTTACTCTATTTGTAGTTGCTTGTTTATGAGCCTTGTGACAAGCTGATTATATTTTTTCTTGATGACCACTAGGTTTGTAGTGAGACAGGATTACCTATAATGACTCCGATGTAATCATCTAGTTAAAATGCAAAACAAAAGACATGCTAGTCTAAACTACATAATGATTGAACTATGAATTGGAAAAGTAGGCAACAAAAAGATGCTGACTAGGCAAAACATGTATTCCTTCTGTGCTGATATATAGCAATATGGTGTTTTATAAATAAATTGTTTGTGTATTAAATGAAAGAAGAAATGAAGAATTTAAGGCTGATCAAAATAAGTTCTAGTGGATACTGAGCACATAGTATAATATGTACAACACAATAAATGCAGTATGGCTCATAGAAGAAGACAGAAAAAAATATTCTGTTTGGTTTGCCTCTCTTAGGGCTGCAGGTATAAAAAAGTTACTGAATCATCTAACTTGGAAGACAACATAAATGAAAATGCTTAGTATCTCATACTGCAAAGATATTACTCAGTTTTTACTGTATGTATTCTTTTTTCTGTCATTGCTTGCCTTCATAGTATTCTAGACAAGGAGACAGAGTATAACAAATGTTCACTTATTTTTCAGCAAGACCCCCTCCTTGTAAGGTCTCTTGAAACTACATAATGAGTCTTGAACTATGTAGCCTAAGGGATGTACTGTTCTTAGGAGTGCAGTGTATGTTGGCCTGACACACTTGTGTGTGGTTTGAAATTTATAGTCTCAGCACAGTGTAATCTCCTTGATTTAATAAGGACCTATGACCTATCATTACGACCATCCTTTATTGTTATCTGTTTCACCAGCTAAGCAGCATTTCCTGTAAAAATCTGGATAAAGACTGTACGACAAAAGAAATGTGAAGCCTGATGGCTCTGTTTGCTGGCTGATATGCTTTACAGGTTTTCCATTTGCAGCTAGTTCTTAAACAACATCATAAAAGCAATAAACTATGTGCATTTCTAAAAGTAACTAGCACCTAGACCATGCACCGTTCTTGTGTTCAGAAAGGCTAAGAAGGCCTACAAAGACCATATAGCGAAGGCATCAGTTAGGCTGCAAGAAATAAAGACTTTCTTGTTTAATCCACCAAGCATTTACTATTTTTTGTGAGATATAACTTTTATTGTAAACTGTGATAGCTGAACTTAATGCTGCATAGCACTTAAACAACTGAAGGCATCTTCCATAGATGAAGTAAGTACAGAATATTATGACTATGGCTGTTAATGAGCTGCTTCCCAGAGTCCAAGGTTTGATTCTCACAGCCAGAATTCGGTTACTGTCTGATTCTGATTAAGTCATTAACTCCACAGTGCTCCTGTGATAACTTTGAAAAAGGTCTATGTGTAGGAGTACTGACCTAAGTTAGCAAATACAAAAACGTAAAAAAAAGAAAGCTGTCATTGGCCTTAGACTACAATATAATGTAAGACCATCGCATAATGCTAATGCTATGCTACCTGTTAACGTTCTTCATTTTACAAAAAATATTTTTTACTTTTATTTTTTATTACTCTGTGTGTACATGCGTGTGTGCATATGGCCATGGTGCATGTGTGTATGTGTGTATGTGAGTGTCTGTGTTTCTGTGTGTGCATACGTGTGTACATATTTTCTACTACAGCAAATGTTAATGTAAAATTATTAAAGAAAGAATGTGGCAGTAGCCCAATAAGCTGTTGCTCCTCTATATACTACTGCTGCTGTTATTATAATTATTAATATTGTTATTATTATTATATTGCAAAAGAAGACTGGGACTATCGTTAGATGTTTACAGCAGAAGTGTTTTAAAATAACACAGGAATTGTGTAAAAGGCTTGCTACATTTGCAATGAACATGATCCATTATGCAGGTGAAAATGCTTTTGCATACATGTTCCTGTCAGCTTTAAATACTTTTAAATGTAGCCCAGAAAGGAAATGGTATAAACGCCAGCCTCCAGCAAGGTGCCATGTGTATACAAGTTGTTATACTTACAATGAGGAAGACCAGAACTGTGTTTAGGAGCCAAATATTTGCAGTTCAGTTTGATTGCACTTCTTAGTAATATTTTCTAATTTATGTTCCCTTAAGTGTCCATACAGAGGAGTATAAAGCCAGTGTATCCTCATTTTAGTTAAGGATTTATTTTATTAGGAAGTCTGACAGACTAAAAGAAACTGTTCTAACAATTTAACAAGAAAAATACTAATAATAAAGGAACACAAATATGGCAATAGGCATTGTTCATGTACCACTTTATGTGATGAGTTTACAAGCATATAAACATTTTTAAACATTTCACAGGAGTGAGAAGGTCAATGTTACAAATATAAAACCTTTCCAGACTATGACATAATCATAGGAAAAGGCCTGGCAACAGAGTGAGTCTTAATAAAATAAATGTCGGCACTGATGTTTTATATAAATGGGATTTTAGCCCAGGAGTGTACATTCACACAGAATCTGTATTGCAGGGTGTATGTTCAAACAGAATATGTGCTACTAGTGTGATGAGTATCAAATCAAGCATAAAATGTCAACATCTGAATGACAACATACTCCTAAATAACCATCAGTACGCTTAGGTAAACCAGCCCCAAGGATGAATCTTGTAATGATAACATACTCCTAAATGACCATCAGTACACTTAGGTAAACCTGCCCCAAGGATGATTCTTGCAATGGTAGCATACTCCTAAACGACCATCAGTGCACTTAGGTAAACCAGTCCCAAGGATGAGTCTTGCAATGACAGCGTACTCGTAAATGACCATCAGTACACTTAGGTAAATCAGCCCCAAGGATGAATCTTGTAATGATAGCATATTCCTAAATGACCATCAGTACACTTAGGTAAACCAGCCCCAAGGATGAATTTTGTAATGATAGCATACTCCTAAATGACCATCAGCGCACTTAGGTAAACCAGCCACAAGGATGAATTTGTACGGAAGGTCGGTTATAAATCAACAAATATTATATACAGATAGTAAAATCTTAAGTTGCTTTACCTCTAAATTTATTTCGGGTTCCTATTAGATGACCAAAGATGCATTCTTTTGAATGAGTCTTGGTCGAACATCAAAAGACAAAAAGGCAAAATGACGAAGCGTTATATAAACAAATTCTTTCCCTGGGAAAGAAATCGCTTGGCTGCGTCCATTACGTTGCCATTTTTGTCACTGTAGTGCAATCTCAGAGTTGGTATATTTAAGTAGTGGGGGGGCACAGCCCCCCACGTCGGGGGGTGTGGGGGGCAAAGCCTCCCAACTTTATGTTATGTTTTAAGTGTTTTTTTTGGAACAGAGAGGAAAAAAATTGCTGTTCTAAGCATTCAAGTTTGTAAGCTTTCGCTCACATGGGGTCAATAAATTATTGTTCACTTTTCTAAGCGTCCGATGATTTAATATAGACCCTTTATTTCATGGTTACAGCTAGAGTCAAGATGAAGCAACACAAACCAGAAGTGACAATTTTCCATATCTCATAAGAAAAATACATCATTGTTTACATACAGAATTCTTGACATGTTATATTTCTGGTTTCTGTCAGATATACATTGTAATGGTGTCCTTAACACAGAGCTAAAGAACCCTTAAATATTTACATTTCTAATCCTGTTGGAAAAGGAGGTCACAGACACCCTGCACTAAATTTAGACTGCATGTTATCTTAAATAAAAGGCCAAATAATGTCAGTTTTTGTGCAGCCTCATATTAGCACTACTCAGCACTCTTCTATGATAAAAATATAATATTTCAATGCAAGACTATCATACAGGTTGAAGCCTTATTTATATAATCTACACTCCCTTGCACAGCTGTCTTCTATAACAATGGGGTGCTCATACTTCGTAGCAAAAGTAAATATGGTGCTGTTCTTAACAGACAGAAGTACAGCAGAATAGAGTCCTGACTTCAGCCCAGGTGATCCAAGTCTGATTTACATCTTGCAGGGAGAATAGACATGCCTATCAAGAGTGGGAGGGACTATGCCTGGGGTTTCTCTAGTGGAGCTCTGACAGAGACCACCGCCCCGAATGATGATGCAGGAGTGCGGGGTGCTACAGCCACCTTATGCGCCTAGAGGTGTGACTCATCCTTGAGGTCATTCCTCACGGCTTGTCCAGCATGATATGACATTAGCACAGTGGATTAGGTACAGATATTAATTTTTGGACACTATATTACCATGGATATTATTAACCACATATCTGAAAGTAGTTTGCTTAGGAAAGCAAGACCCCCTCTTTACATTTTACAAGTAATCATCCTGTGTATATTAAATTTAATACTATTAAAGGATGATTTATTTGAGCATCTAGAATCCATTCAGAATTAGATGATTTTAAGAAAGAGGTCACAAGTCTTCTAGAGATTTGTTTTTTAGACGGGATATTCATCTAACAAACTTTTTGAGATTATTAACAGAGTAATTTGCAACATAGATGAGGCATTTAATCCTATTATTAGCCATGTAATTCTGTGGAATGTTAATTAATACAAGCAATAATCAGATGTTTAAGAATACTTTCATCCTGCCCTTTCCTGTGGAAGTTATGAGATCAAGAAAGTTATTGTTGATAACTGGAAAATCATATCTGAGAATTGCAATTTGCATAATGTTGTTAAAGGAAAACATACTTTCACATATCAGATACAGAGAAATATTAAACAGATATTTGAAGGTAATGATAAGATGTATTTCATTTCACAGCCAGAATCTAGCAAAGCAACAGACACTTATGCAAGTTCTGCAGACTTATTGATTAAGGACATAGACTTAATTTATCAGATGTTGATAGGATGTCTGGTGTGAGTAGACATTATACATGTAGCACATTTATTGTATATATTGCATAATGCAACCTAAAATGTCTTTCATATAGGGAAAATAACTTGAAAGCTGTCACAAAACATTTACCAGAATTGTGATGCTCTAAAAAGAGAAATAGCTGCTCAAGCATTGCACAGTATGCTCAGAGTCTAGGAAGTTTGTATTTTTCTGTCATTGATAATGTGAACTTTAATTTCAGAAGGGAATGATTACCATAATAATTTTGAAAACAATGAGTTGAATGACAAGTGTGATTAGGTATTAGTAAACAGTGTGTGTCAACAAAGTCATCAATATTAAATGCTGAATTTGTTTCATTAAACTGAGTTTCTGCTGACGTGTAGGGTGTTTTTGAGTTTTACTTTTGGCTTTTCACCTCTTGGATATTGCACACACTTTTTTAACTTTACTTTTTACAATTCTATACAATTGGACTAATGTGATGTGTGTTTCCATAGAATATAATTTTATAAACTAAACATATTCTGCAACCTTATTTCACATAGGTTGCAAAATAGCAACATCTTAAATACGAAGATGTGGTAAATTTTACATCCTGAGTATTTTTCCAGGTGCACTCTCAGCAGCTCAGCAAGTCGTGACACTGTTTTTTTCATTACACTCCTTGCTCTTCTTCTCAAGTAATGTTTCTTCTTCTCAGGAATAACAAATGTGATATTATTGTCTAATATTATAGGACATTGTTGTAGCTTAATCCATTTATCGTACCCGTTTTTGCTCTTTTGTTTTCCATCACTTCTTTTCCCATAATTTTCACTATTCTATGCTTTAATCTTTATTATATGCCAAATGTCATTTAAGTCTCCCCTTTCTCCTTCCGCTAATGTTATAATATTCAGCATCTTTATTTTACATTTTCTTTGCCTGTCTTGATATCTGTTCATTCCTCTGCTTCCTAGTAGGAAACTAAGATTTGTATTACTGAAGAAGTGGAAGACAGAGTTAGCTCTCTCTTGTATTTTTGAATATTTAGTCAGACCATTAGTTGAGTCTTTGTTAATTTTCTTGTGTTTCTTTACAATACCACAGGGCCTTTAGGGCTACCATACTTCCTGGCATCACTGTACAATTTTCATTTTTATCTATAAATCTTTTATGCTTATTGGTTTACTAGATGACACCAGCTGCCCTCTTTTTTAACAAATTCTTTTTCAAATTCTTTAACATTCCTCATTGAAACACAAACACTTATTTCCCCCCTGATGACATAATTTGTATTTTGCATGTTTACATATGTCAATATGCCTTCTGACACACCGAAGACATGTCACTACATAGGTTCTGTGCTCTAAGGAGCAGCTGGGCTATAAAACTACTGCAACACCTATACTTCATTTAATTTAGAAATGCACTTTACAACAGTAGCATGCATGTCCCTAGCCATATATGTGATGGTAGGATCACCACTTAATTGGATTCGTTACCCAAAAAAATAAGACATGCTGAGTTAGAATCGCTTCAGGACTAACAAAAATGTGCAAAGGTTTGGGAAGCTTTAGATAGCCATTATTTTTTTAGCAGTTAGAGCACAACAGTTGTTGAGATGTTATGGTAAGCCTGAGCTGTTGAACAGCGGTTTGATTCCTTTGTTGGACCTTTACTTTCTTTAGTTGTTGTTACAGCTGTTGCAGCCTTATGGTAAGTGTGAGTTGTTAGATAGCTACTCATTTCCTTTGCCTCCTTTGATGTCCTCAACAGCTGTTATAACAGATAAAGAACACTATTGCTTTCTAAACCTACCCCAGACACCACATATTTTAGTTATATATGTGGAGGTGTTAAGTAGCTCTCCACCATCATGTTCCATGAATACCTTTTACAAGGTAAGAGAGAGACTGGAAGGTGAACTCATTCAACTGGCTTGTAATATCATTGTTACCTCTTTGTAGGTGGGATGGAGGATGATGAAGACATTAAGTACTGTATTATGCAAACAGACCTCTCTTAGTCCTAAATTGCCATTTTCTGATCTTTTCCCTGTCTTCACTCTGGATAGGCAAAAAAAAAAAACCTTCATAAGCAATAAACAGCTGAACTGAGTGCTGACTGCACATGTGCTGTGCCTTTCATTTATTTTTTAAAGAGCAAAGGCCATAATGAAAAAGGAGCTGCAGTTCCTTGAAATAATGTAACAGTACTCCTGGTTATAGTATGTAGTTTCACAAAACTACTAAAAACAAGAAAGGTGAGAACAGATTTCAACTGACATTAGATGGAATTTATGAATCAACTCCATGATACAGAAGAATAAAGATCTAAATGTGCACTGGATGATCTGGGATTCACTATTGATCAAAGAGGTAAGATGCTGGCTGGAGAGGCAAGAGGGAACAATTGGGGCTGACTTACCACCCTGGAGTGAGAGAAGGCAATTTAGCTCACTGGAAGCTTGGTACCACATGCTAGCCTAATGTCCCAGTAAATTCAACATACAGAGTCAGAAATGAGTGCCTGTTAAGCAACAAGCTTAATTGCTAAAATGTGCATTAGGCATGCATAGAAGGACAAATGCCAAAGGGGCATACTGTGTAGGATGATTGCCCATTCATGGTGTCATGGGGAACTGGAGAACTAGGGAATATAGAAACACTTCTGGTTGCCTGGATGAATGTTATTTCCAATGATAGAAGTTGCTGAAGACACTGAGACAATGGGATGCTGATGAGCATCAGAAAACAATGGCAAAAGCACAAACAAAAACAGAAGAAAATGAAAAAAGAAAACTTCAGATTAACACTAGAAGTTTGAATTATGAGGAAGTTTTACCTTGTATTTACCTGTAATCAATAAATATTGGCAACTGAATCTGTAACATTTTAAATAACAATGTTTTAGTGGAAAAATTGCATTGGATTTCTAGCTGGATGT
This sequence comes from Protopterus annectens, assembly GCF_019279795.1. Classification (NCBI taxonomy): domain Eukaryota; kingdom Metazoa; phylum Chordata; order Ceratodontiformes; family Protopteridae; genus Protopterus; species Protopterus annectens. The sequence continues at coordinate 1,855,500,887 of NC_056728.1, forward strand.
AAGTTTTGTTAATTGCTTGTACTGTAGTAATATTTGTATAATGAGTGTCAAATCTTGTTATCTCTGCAATGAAGGCAGCAAAATTTAAAATTAGTAGACTACATTTCCTGGAAGCAAACAAATCTTACTCATTGTCAACCTTCTATCTTTATAAGTCCATAGGTAGCGACTAAACATGTAGTCCAGAAGGTATTTGAGGAGTCAAGCCCAATATTCTCAATTCCTTCAAAGCACTGCCTGGTTAAGTGATTTGCTCAGTGTCACACTCTATGGAAATGGAGTTTGAAGGAATCAAATCCTTGACCACAAGAATCACAGCATTAATCACCAATGTTAAGTTCTAGACTTTCTTCTGGAAATAAATAAATGTTCTATTGGGAATACTAGTCAAACTGTGATCTTCTCCTCAAATTTTCTAAAACATCACTAGCCCTTAACTCATCACTCAGGCCTGTAGAAAACAATTCTTTACATTGCTGATTCATGCACAGTATGTGCCTCTGTGGTATTTCTTTTGTTGCCTTCAGTCTACAAGATGTAGGGCATTGACCACCTGACCAAGTGTGTTGCTAGGCATGCTCAATGTACTCCAATAAGTACATTTACTTATTCTGAAATAGCACATAATGTTTAGAACTATCTAAATTAATGTATACAGTATAGAGCTATATAAAACATGCTTACCTGAGAGGAATTCATCTCTAAAATTAGCCATTTATAGTCACAAGCAGCAACAGTTTAAATAATGTATCATCTCCATATATTAATAGGAGTAACACTTTAAGAGTGTTGAATATATTTTTAAATGATATGTGAGCTGAGGGGGCAACATCATTAGGCTTGCATACAAACTAGAAATTTCTGCTTATACCTCTGAGTCTGATACCTGTCTATATCACAGATATCTTATTCTTAATGAAAATAAAGCTAAGGCAGTGTTTTTCAGGACCCAAAGAAAGATAGATAATACTGCCGAGGGATATTCCTAAACCAGATATTAAATTTTCAACACCACATTGAATTGACAACAGGGAGATCAAGAAATTATTCTTCTAGGCTTGGAATATTTCTAATTTTGTAAAACCAGAAGGTAGAACAGAAATTAGAAAATTGAGATTTCTTGCACTCCCCATCATTGCCATATCCTTACAGAAAAACAGTTTCCCATGCAGAAAGTATCTATTAAAATAATTTGGTTCATAACTCTTTCTCCACATAATAAACATCACTTGACAGAAGCAAAATATCTTCCTATCCAGCAGACAACAAGCCTTCATCTTGGCTGCCTTCTTTGTAACCTTCTTTTTTAAAGTTTTTATTGGATTTTCAATTTGTAAAATAATCACAACAATATTTACAGTCAGAGATTTGTGAACATAATAAATGAAAAAAAATCAACTAAACCTCACACACAAAAGAAAAAACTATTTACAGGAGTGTCCATTAACCATCAAGTAATTTAAGTTATTATACATTACATTAAATCTAAAAATACAGTTAAATTTTCTCCATGTATTGTAGCAAGAGGTAATCCTGGTTGTTCTTGACTTAATTGTAATGGTTTCCAGGTGACAGACTTCAATTGCAATATTTATAAATTATTTGAAGGAGGGTGTATATTTTGTTCTTCCAATTTTGAGTTATAACCTTTCTTTCTATAGATGGTATAGACCACAAAATGCAATATTTCATTTTTTAACTCATATAGGAATAGGAGTGTTAAAAATAATTACTGATTTAGATAAAACAAATGTATTTCCAAAATAAAGCCTGTAAAAAGAGAATAATGTTATCTAAATAAGGTGTTAAGACAGTACAGTCAAAAACATGTTGCCAATCCACTTTAAGTTCTTGTTTACATCTCCAACAAACTTGTTTCTGCTTGAATGTTAATTCAATTTTTATGTGGTGTGAAGAAAGATCTATGCAAAAAATTTCAAGTAAAGAGATTTCATCTACGAGATGAAGTTGTATGTTTAGAAGATATTAAAATTAATCATTTATCTTCTTCACTTGGAGGTCTATTATTAATTTGGGTAAAATAATTCCAAAAATTGTTATAGCAACTTTGTGTTTTTCTCCTCACAGCTCTATATAATTTAAATAAAACACCCTGTCCCAATGTGTTTCGTTGCATTAAGAATATTAGATATTCAATTAATTTGGGGATACGATCTCTTATCCTTGGTTGCATTAACTTAATTTCCCCTTCTACATGTTGTCTGCAGAATTGCACGTCTAGCCACATGTCTTTATCTAAATCATATTTGCTGTTAATATCATCTATAGAATGTACCTTTTCATCTTTTGTTAACTTAAACCAATATATCAGATTTTTCTCTTTAAATGTGATCATTGTTTCTAACTTTGAGGTGGAGATGTTATTTTGGTTATATGCCATAGGAAATATAAGGAAGATCCATGCTTTATATGCCATGTTTCTATATATATAAATTTTTAAAGTGTTTAATATAGTAGAAATGAAATAGGAGTCACTTGTTTTATGACTTTTTCCTATAAGGTAATCCTTTAATAACCAATCTAGACAGTTATTTAGTATGAGATGATTATTAGAATATCTATTATCTTTAGAGTTTATAAAAAAATAATTCCTAAAAACTCTTTCTACCTAGCTGTGCAACTGTTATTAATCCAAAGATAGGTTGTTTTTATAATTGATGATAATGAATACAATTCTAGATCTGGTAGCCCTATCGCTTCTGCTACCCAGTCTCTCATGTGATGGTTTAAAGTAATTCTTGGTTAATTGGTATTCCAGAGAAAGCTCAAAATTAAAGTGTTAAATTATTTAATACATTTTTTGTGTGTGTGTTTGTGTGGGGGGGGGTAATGATAGGGATTGTACAATATACAAGATTTCTGGTAAGATAATCATTTTGATTATAGATAGCCTCTCTTCCATCATGAGGAAAATTTTATTCCATTTATTCCATTTGTCAATTATATACCTTATATTGTTTATACTGTTAAGGCAATTATGATTTATTATACCCTTATCAGTTATAATTATTCCTAAATAATTCATTTTCTTCTCTTTGACAATATATTTAGTTAATTCAATTTTGATTCTATTCTTATTTGTATTTATAGGTAGGATTTTGTTCTGTCATCATTAAATGTTAAACCAGATTTTCTTTGAAATGCATCAGTTGCTAAGAAAACTGAAGATGGAGAATTGTCATTGTCATTTAATGTCAGTAGGATGTCATCAGCAAACAGTTGAATTTCAAAGTTTAATTCTCATTTATGTTAATACTTTTTATATCTATATTTGATCTGAAAAAAATAGCAAACGGTTCCATAATTAGGGTAAAAAGCAAAGTTGAAAGAGGGCATCTTTGTTTGGTTCCTTTATTCATTATAAAGAAAATTAATATGATGTGTGAAGTTACTTGAGAAATTATATTATTCTAAAACCAGCAAGAGTTATTTCCAGTTTACTGAGTCAAAAGCACTATTAGCATCAAGAATCATTAATGTTAATTTCTATTTTGTTTTATTTGCATAGTCAATTGTTGTGATTATTTTTTTATTATTAGCATAAGTATTTCTTTTTAAGATAAAGCCAGTTTGAGCTTCGTAAATCATGGAGGGTAGTATATATTTTAATCTATTAGCATGAATTGCCATGAGCAATTTATAACCTACATTTAAAAGTTAGTTCGGTCTGTATGAAAAGCATTCAATAGGCTCTTTCTAAGTTTTTAAAATTGGAGAGATAAGGGTATATTTCTAGGAAAGATAAACTTTAGTTAGGTCCTTAACTACAGAAAAAAACTTGTGTAGTATGTCTAGGGATTCTTTGGGTAACATCTTATCAAGTTAGATATAATCCCATGATTACCTGGTGGTTTGTTAGGTTTTAGTTTAGAAATTTGAGTTTGAAGTTCAGACATAGAGATTGGTTTGTCAATTTCATTTGATTGTCTGATAGTTTAATTTTTATATATTTTGATAAATATTTTAATTATTTCTTCTGGATCTATTAATATATTCATTTGATTGATTATATTATAATAATCTCTGAATTCCTTTAGAATAATTTCTATTTTTCTTACTTTTATTTTCTTCCTATGTGAGTAGACTTCTTTTATGTGATTGTACTTGTACAGTAATTTTGTTTTTGTGGCTAAATTGTGCATAGATTTTGTGTTAATAGAGGAATTAATCATCTTAAACTTCTCAAGGTTGATTTTAGTTTATTGTTTAAGATTTCCAAGTATTTGTTGTTTAGCTTATTAATCTCTTCTGTATTGTTATTTTTATTTGTCTGAATTTTGAATTTTAAGTTATCAAGTTTTTCCTGTATTTCATGTAAGTCTTTGTCCCATTGGGTTTTTTTTTTGACAACCAATTGGTGACTATACCAAAAAGATATGATTTTAGTGCATCCCATAAATAAATTCTGAAGTATCTGCTATAGTATTAATTTCTATAAAGGAAAGGATCTCTTTAATAAAAAATTCCTTAAATTCTTTCACACAAGTTATATATGCTGATAATCTTCTGATTTTAACATTATTAGATTTCAAAAACAGCTCAAAGACAATTGCATTGTGATCAGAAAGCATAGAGGTTACTGTTTAACTTTGCCTAGTATATCAGCCAGGCTATTGGAGACATAAACTCTGTCAATTCTGGATTGCATTCCATGTCTATGGGAATAATGGGTAAACAATAATAAATTTGGCTCTGAAAATTCACTTATGTCTCTAAGATGAAACAATTCAATAAATTTTAACAATGCCTTTGCAGATGCCTGTACTCTCCTTTTACCTATTGTGTTAGTATCACTTGGTGGCAATATACAGTTAAAGTCTCCTACTAGAATGATATTGCCTTTCCAGTTTTGAATTACTTATTCTAGATGTAAGTCAGCTGTTTTAATTTCTATTCCAGGAATCCAATACAAGTTAATAAGAGTTAATATCATCTTATTATACTTTATAGTTACAATACAAAGCATACCTTTATCATCTTGATATGTTTCTATAACCGTAGGCATAGGCAGTGAATTTCTCCATAATATAGCAACACCCTTTTTTTTATTATATTGTGAACTGGATAATATAGTATAGTTTTTAGTACTTAGCCTGTCTATGTTTTCTGTTAATAACTGTATTTCCTGTAAAAAATAACTTGAGAATGAAACAACTTCAAATATCTGTTTAAGCTATCCCTCTTGCATATATTTAATCCGTAGACATTTATGGACATACAGTTAATAAATGCCATTTGTCCTACTGACCAAAACTATATATATATAGATAATGACATTCTGTTAGTAAATAACTGCTTAGTAATCATCATGTGAACATAACATTTGAAGGTTTGATTAGACATAAAATAGTAACTATTGTGGACACTTGAAAAAAGCTAAAAAATGCAATTATCATTAAACACTTGAATTTAAAATCCCTCTTATCCCCCATGGTGTCTAACACTCCTTGCTTAAATAGTCTAACCATCCAAGCAACACATCCATCCAACACTCTAACAAAAAAAAAAAAACAGTCTAGTCTCCTACAATCAAATATGATGTAATTAACAGTAAAATAAAGATGAGCCTGTATCCTTTAAATCATTGTTAATATGTAGTAGTAGAACAATTATTTCACATCTTAACTTGTTATTTAACGTATACATTTTACAATAGTATATGTTCATTAAGGGGTTAAAGTAAGATATGCTTACATCTCTTGTTATTGTTCCTTATCTATGCATAGTTTTGAAATTCATCAACTAATAGTATAAAATATGAAAGACTGCTGCATAACAATTTAAAATATTTTTTGGTGTGTCCTACCATAAGACCAATGTACTTTCAGACCTTGCTGTTCCCACTTTGTAAGATTATATTAACATAAATGAATAGTTGTTCTACAATGTTTAAACAATATTTCATTCTTTGTTTATATTAAGTGGTTTACTACTGTAAATTAAAGCTCCCTATGTTATTTCTGTCAAATATACAGTTTATTGCTTCTTTTGCTTTATGTATAAAATTTTCAAGTATATTGACAACATATTCATATCATGTATGTCAAGCCTCTAATAATGAAGCTCTAAACATATATATCTATATATATATATATATATATATATATATATATATATATATATATATATATATGTGTATATATATATATAAACTTTATAAGCTCGAAATCCTGAAATATCGAATTTCAGAATCGCAAACCTGGAAATTTTGAATCTGACAATGTTGAACCCACAGTACGGATAGCATGTTAGGTGAGTGTTGTTTATTTTAGGGTTTTGGGAAGGGATTGTGTGTTTGTGTGTGTGTGTGTGTGTGTGTGTGTGTGTGTGTGTGTGTGTGTGTGTGTGTGTGTGTGTGTGTGTCTGTGTTGGGATGTTTTATGTGTGGGTTAGGGTAGGTAGGTCAGAGTGTGATTGTGTTAGTGTTGGGAGTGATGGTGTTTGTATGTTTGTGATGTGTGTTTGTGCGGTGGGGTGGAATGTGTGGTGCTGGGTTGTCTATATTATGGAGTGTAGTGCAACCTCAGAGTTAATATACATTAGTAGGGGATGGGTTTGTTTAGTTGTGTGCATGTGTATTGTATAGCTTTTTCTACAATGTCGGAAGGTGTGTGTGTGTGTTTGTGTTTGTATGTGTTGTGTAGTGTGTGCTGTGTCTTTTCGCGGTTTTGTGGTTTTGGGATTTTGGGTTTCACCGTTTTGTGGTTTCGGTTATTTGAATTTTTGACTTCATGGTCTCGAGATACTGAAATTCGATATGTCAGCATTTCGAGATTATGACATGAATATATATATATATATATATATATATATATATATATATATATTCATTTTACCATTCATTGACAACTACTATCAAACTTCAAATGCTTGCTTTCAAATATATTTACTTATAAATGTATCCAAATGTATTTCACAGTATGTGTAACATTGTAATTTGTTTCCCTTCTTCAATGCACATTTGTATTATGGTATTTGAGTAATAGATAATCATCAGACATCATGCCGGTTCTATCTATCGGAGTTTGTAAATCAGCTGATTCACTATGCTTTTCTGTAAAAAAGCATAGTAAATCAGCCGAAAACAGGTAGCTGGAATGGAAAAAGAGGACGTTCCCCACCAAGTGATGTCACCATGATGTCACAAATGGGCAGGATATGAGCAGGACAGGGGGTGGGTGAGCGGGGTTACTAGTGATGTGAGGGGTGTGACTTTACTCCAGTTTTAGCCAAAACAAAAGGTGGCAACCCTAGTAATCACCCCTCCCCCAATCCAGTACATCATAAATCATTCTATTAAATAGAACAGTAACATATTATCTCAATCTACGCACTAGGAAGACAGGCAGCTTTTAGGTTTTACTATTAGTTTTAGTGAAACAACTTTTCTAATGTTACTGTAGTTAATGATTACATTGAGTTGCTTCCACACTTAGGTGAAGATGTTTATCTTGTCATTTTTTTTAGTATACCATTTAAGTAACAGTTTTAATTTAACACTAATGTATTTTTCTGTTTATAACAACAAAGTATAAGATGTCACTCACAGTGTGCATTTCCCTTTAGTAGGTAACTGCAGTTTATATGAATTAACCAACTTTAAATTCAGCTGTGTGTTATACTGCAGCTGTTTTCTACTTCATATATAAAGTATGCATTAGTTCCCAAGTAAGCAATTCTGTAGGCAGTCCTTCAGATCATATATTAGTATAAATGCTGTATGCCTCATTTAAGGGAAAATAACATTTTGTCTTGACTTATTAAAACTGATTTTAATTATCTGTAAAGTAGACAAGCATAAGATGGAAAAAAAGGAATTCAATTATCTTACATTAGTAGACTGCTTGTTGATTTTTTGATTCCTATTTATGTTATAGTTGAGCATGGTGTCATTTCATGTTTTGCTGGCAAAGATATGTAAAGAAGTAAAACTACACTTGTTTACATAAAAATAAAAAAGAAACAATCCTTAACAACATGTTATTTTCTTTGTGAATAAAGAAAAGTGAAAAGGAAAACTCTTCTATTTCTCATTTGTCTTAATTCTATTTATCTCCATTAGTCTTTTTAAGGATATAATTGACCAGTCCATATTCTCTGCTTGTTCAAATATATTGTTAGTTTGTAGATATTACAATGCAAGATCAAGATCTTCGAAGAATTTAACCCCATTAGAAAGGAAAATCTTCAGCCTGGCCAGAAACAGTAAATGTACTTTTATCTGCTTTTCCTTAGGTTCTGTTATTAGGGAAAGGAATTGTTTCCTTTTAGACATCACTGTTGCTGAATAGTCATTATCAAAACAAATAATATTTCCTTTTGCTTTAAGTGGTGACTTAGCCCAGGCAGTTTTGAGTACCAGTTCTTTAACTTGAGTCGAAATAAATTTAACTACGATGGACCTCAAGGAAGTACTGAACTTCAACAAACAATTAACCAGAGATCTGTGTGCTCTCTCTCTATACCATAAGAGAGAACTTTTAGGGAGCTATGTAGAAAATAAATTGACCATATTGTTACCTTCTGTTCCTTCTGGTAGATCAAAAATACAAATGTTGTTCCTACTGGACCTGTTCTCAAGGTCATATATTTTGGCCAGTAAAGAGTTTCTCTGTTTTTACAGGAATTCAATATTGTTCTCCCCTTCACTTAGTCTTCCTTCCATATCATTCAAAGAGTCTTCAATGCTGGAAATCTGTTTTTTTTCTGTAACTGCAGAGCAACATTAAGTTCTTCCATTTCTTTGGAACAGTTTTTCTTAAAGTCATCTATTTTGGTGTCCAATCTATTTTCAAAGAGAATTCTTGAATATTAGTCAGTAAAGACTGAAGCATCTTTTTTTAAACACAGGGTCTTAAGATGCTGCCTTTGTATAACTCATGGTGCTGCAGCATACAGTGAAAACATTTTCTCTCACAGGTTTTGACAGGAAAATAATTGAATTTCAAGAAAAAAAATGATATAATCCTTTAGGACACCAAAATGTATTGTAATTTACTTAACTGAGTTATTTAGGATTATTTAGAAGTAAAATTTCCTGTCAGAAATATATGTAGTAGCAGAGCAGAAGAAATTTGCTATCCTAGTCTCATCCTGGCCATGCCCCCCCCCCTTGTAACCTTCTTAAATTCCACCAATCACTATCCACAACTATGAACACAACAGCAACTATGCTTTATATTTCAAAACAATCTGAAAAACATCTGTTTAAAAGTGGCAAATTCAAATGATTCTAGGAGAATGTATCCCATAACTAGTCTATGTAATTTAACATATTTACTCTGTTGCAGCCATTTTTAACATCTGGGATTTGAGCAACATTAGGAGTACAGTCTTAATATTATACTAGAAGAAATGACATCAGCATTGAAATGCTCCAACTACACTCCTGGTCATCTGTTAAGACTGTGTCTGGAATTCAGAAAGGCCTACCATAAGGGGAGAAGCCTTAACAAGAAAATTTCCCCCATCAGAATAAGCCTTTCCTGTTCTTAGATTTTCTTACCCCTGAAGTTTTTCACTGGTTGGGGGTCTCAGCACAAAGGGTTGTCTCATGTGCAGAGCAGCAACATAATGCTGTGGCAGTCCAGGGAATTGACTAATATTAATTAGCCATGCAATCTCCTCCATACATATCAGTAGAGTTCAGTTTACATCACTCAGCCATGTAAAATGTCACTGCTGAAGGAAAAAATGATCACCATAAAAATACAGCAGTCACCCATTCACTCTAGTGGAAGAACTCACATTCCAAGTAAGGTTAATGAAGATATGGGAGTGGTGCTGTGTTGTTATCTGTATGTGTGGATATGTGTATGCATGAAAGTAGGGTGTGTGAATGAAGATACATGAATGTGCACATGAGTGCACATGCGTGTGTGTTTCTGCCTGGTTGGTCACACTTGGTGGTAGGCAGGGAATAATGAGTCTGGATGATTGTATATGTATGTGCATGTGGGTGTGTGTATGCGTGTGTGTGTGTGTGTGTGTGTGTGTGTGTGTGTGTGTGTGTGTGTGTGTGTGTGTGTGTGTGTGTGTGTGCATTGTATAATGTGTGTGGGTGACAGGATGAGTATTTTCGTGAATATGATTGACTGTGAGGTTTGCTTTTTGAGTGGGTGTTTGTGTGTGTGTGTGTGTGTGTGTGTGTGTGTGTGTGTGTGTGTGTGTGTGTGTGTGTGCCTGTCTGTGTGTGTGTGTGTGTGTGTGTGTGTGTGTGTGTATGTGTGTGTGTGTGTGTGTCTGTGTTGGGATGTTTTATGTGTGGGTTAGGGTAGGTAGGTCAGAGTGTGATTGTGTCAGTGTTGGGAGTGGTGGTGTTTGTATGTTTGTGATGTGTGCTTGTGCGGTGGGGTGGAATGTGTGGTGCTGGATTGTCTATATTATGGAGTGTAGTGCAACCTCAGAGTTAATATACATTAGTAGGGGATGGGTTTGTTTAGTTGTGTGCATGTGTATTGTATAGCTTTTTGTACAGTGTCGGAAGGTGTGTGTGTGTTTGTGTTTGTATGTGTTGTGTAGTGTGTGCTGTGTCTTTTTGCGGTTTTGTGGTTTTGGGATTTTGGGTTTCACGGTTTTGTGGTTTCGGTTATTTGAATTTTCGACTTCATGGTCTCGAGATACTGAAATTCGATATGTCAGCATTTCGAGATCATGACATGAATATATATATATATATATATATATATATATATATATATATATATATATATATATATATTCATTTTACCATTCATTGACAACTACTATCAAACTTCAAATGCTTGCTTTCAAATATATTTCCTTATAAATGTATCCAAATGTATTTCACAGTATGTGTAACATTGTAATTTGTTTCCCTTCTTCAATGCACATTTGTATTATGGTATTTGAGTAATAGATAATCATCAGACATCATGCTGGTTCTATCTATCGGAGTTTGTAAATCAGCTGATTCACTATGCTTTTCTGTAAAAAAGCATAGTAAATCAGCCGAAAACAGGTAGCTGGAATGGAAAAAGAGGACGTTCCCCACCAAGTGATGTCACCATGATGTCACAAATGGGCAGGATATGAGCAGGAGAGGGGGTGGGTGGGCGGGGTTACTAGTGATGTGAGGGGTGTGGCTTTACTCCAGTTTTTAGGTGGCAACCCTAGCAATTTCCCTCTCCCCCAATCCAGTACATCATAAATCATTCTATTAAATAGAACAGTAACATATTATCTCAATCTATGCACTAGGAAGACAGGCAACTTTTAGGTTTTGCTATTAGTTTTAGTGAAACAACTTTTCTAATGTTACTGTAGTTAATGATTACATTGAGTTGCTTCCACACTTAGGTGAAGATGTTTATCTTGTCATTTCTTTTAGTATACCATTTAAGTAACAGTTTTAATTTAACACTAATGTATTTTTCTGTTTATAACAACAAAGTATAAGATGTCACTCACAGTGTGCATTTCCCTTTAGTAGGTAACTGCAGTTTATATGAATTAACCAACTTTAAATTCAGCTGTGTGTTATACTGCAGCTGTTTTCTACTTCATATATAAAGTATGCATTAGTTCCCAAGTAAGCAATTCTGTAGGCAGTCCTTCAGATCATATACTAGTATAAATGCTGTATGCCTCATTTAAGGGAAAATAACATTTTGTCTTGACTTATTAAAACTGATTTTAATTATCTGTAAAGTAGACAAGCATAAGATGGAAAAAAAGGAATTCAATTATCTTACATTAGTAGACTGCTTGTTGATTTTCTGATTCCTATTTATGTTATAGTTGAGCATGTTGTCATTTCATGTTTTGCTGGCAAAGATATGTAAAGAAGTAAAACTACACTTGTTTACATAAAAAGAAAAAAGAAACAATCCTTAACAACATGTTATTTTCTTTGTGAATAAAGAAAGATGAAAAGGAAAACTCTTCTATTTCTCATTTGTCTTAATTCTATTTATCTCCGTTTGTCATTTTAAGGATATAATTGACCAGTCCATATTCTCTGCTTGTTCAAATATATTGTTAGTTTGTAGATATGATAATGCAAGATCAAGATCTTCGTAGAATTTAACCCCATTAGAAAGGAAAATCTTCAGCCTGGCCAGAAACAGTAAATGTACTTTTATCTGCTTTTCCTTATGTTCTGTTATTAGGGAAAGGAATTGTTTCCTTTTAGACATCACTGTTGCTGAATAGTCATTATCAAAACAAATAATATTTCCTTTTGCTTTAAGTGGTGACTTAGCCCAGGTAGTTTTGAGTACCAGTTCTTTAACTTGAGACGAAATAAATTTAACTACGATGGACCTCAAGGAAGTACTGAACTTCGACACACAATTAACCAGAGATCTGTGTGCTCTCTCTCTTTATACCATAAGAGAGAACTTTTAGGGAGCTATGTAGAAAATAAATTGACCATATTGTTACCTTCTGTTCCTTCTGGTAGATCAAAAATACAAATGTTGTTCCTACTGGACCTGTTCTCAAGGTCATATATTTTGGCCAGTAAAGAGTTGCTCTGTTTTTACAGGAATTCAATATTGTTCTCCCCTTCACTTAGTCTTCCTTCCATATCATTTAAAGAGTCTTCAATGCTGGAAATCTGTTTTTTCTGTAACTGCAGAGCAACATTAAGTTCTTCCATTTCTTTGGAACAGTTTTTCTTAAAGTCATCTATTTTGGTGTCCAATCTATTTTCAAAGAGAATTCTTGAATATTAGTCAGTAATGACTGAAACATCTTTTTTAAACACAGGGTCTTAAAATGCTGCCTTTGTATAACTCATGGTGCTGCAGCATACAGTGAAAACTTTTTCTCTTACAGGTTTTGACAGGAAAATAGTTGAATTTCAAGAAAAAAATGATATAATCCTTTAGGCCACCAACATTTATTGTAATTTACTTAACTGGGTTATTTAGGATTATTTAGAAGTAAAATTTCCTGTCAGAAATATATGTAGTAGCAGAGCAGAAGAAAAGTGCTATCCTAGTCTCATCCTGGCCATGCCCCCCCCCCCTTGTAACCTTCTTAAATTCCACCAATCACTATCCACAACTATGAACACAACAGCAACTATGCTTTATATTTCAAAACAATCTGAAAAACATCTGTTTAAAAGTGGCAAATTCAAATGATTCTAGGAGAATGTATCCCATAACTAGTCTATGTAATTTAACATATTTACTCTGTTGCAGCCATTTTTAACATCTGGGATTTGAGCTACATTAGTAGTACAGTCTCAATATTATACTAGAAGAAATGACATCAGCATTGAAATCCTCCAACTACACTCCTGGTCATCTGTTAAGACTGTGTCTGGAATTCAGAAAGGCCTACCATAAGTGGAGAAGCCTTAACAAGAAAATATCCCCCATCAGAATAAACCTTTCCTGTTCTTAGATTTTCTTACCCCTGAAGTTTTTCCCTGGTTGGGGGTCTCAGCACAAAGGGTTGTCTCATGTGCAGAGCAGCAACATAATGCTGTGGCAGTCCAGGGAATTGACTAATATTAATTAGCCATGCAATCTCCTCCATACATATCAGTAGAGCTCAGTTTACATCACTCAGCCATGTAAAATGTCACTGCTGAAGGAAAAAATGATCACCATAAAAATACAGCAGTCACCCATTCACTCTAGTGGAAGAACTCACATTCCAAGTAAGGTTAATGAAGATATGGGAGTGTTGCTGTGTTGTTATCTGTATGTGTGGATATGTGTATGCATGAAAGTAGGGTGTGTGAATGAAGATACATGAATGTGCACGTGAGCGCACACGCATGTGTGTTTCTGCCTGGTTGGTCACACTTGGTGGTAGGCAGGGAATAATGAGTCTGGATGATTGTATATGTATGTGCATGTGGGTGTGTGTATGCGTGTGTGTGTGTGTGTGTGTGTGTGTGTGTGTGTGTGTGTGTGTGTGTGTGTGTGTGCATTGTAGCATGTGTGTGGGTGACAGGATGAGTATTTTCATGAATATGATTGACTGTGAGGTTTGCTTTTTGAGTGGGTGTTTGTGTGTGTGTGTGTGTGTGTGTGTGTGTGTGTGTGTGTGTGTGTGTGTGTGTGTGTGTGTGTGTGTGTGTATGTGTGCGTGTGTGCATGTGTGCGTGTGTGCGTGTGTGCGTGTGTGCATTGTAGCATGTGTGTGGGTGACAGGATGAGTATTTTCATGAATATGATTGACTGTGAGGTTTGCTTTTTGAGTGTGTGTGTGTGTGTGTGTGTGTGTGTGTGTGTGTGTGTGAGTCAGAGAGTGCCTTTGCCAATGTGATAGGTGCACCACTATGTACATCACTACTATCATCAAGTCTGACAGTGCTAGAGTAGGCTAATGTGTGATTTAGAGACATGCTAATGAGCCAATAATGGGACTTTTCTCTCTGTGGCCATAGCTGTCCCTGAACAGTATTTTCTCACCGTGTTACTGACCTGCAACTTGTGAGCCTTTTTTTTAATTATAAGGTGTATCTTTTTCCTCACTATTTTTATATTGTATTTACTATTTTATTAATCATAATAGGTGAGATAATAACAATCATACACTGCTTGCTGTTGAAATGTTGGTACTCAAAATGTCGAGTGCCAGCAAGCTGAAAAAAAGACTGAAAGCACAGGAGAACAGTGAATCTCAAAAATTGCTCTTCTCTTTAAAATTTCTTTTTGCAGGAGAAGCAAACGCCCCACACTCCCATGTAGGTGGCAAGCCCGCCACTCATCCTGAACTTATATATGCCAACTCTGTGACTGACATACCTCAAACATCAGGAAATATTCTGAGAAATGGCATCTTGGTCTTAGGATATGTATGTTCGATCTTCAGCTATTCAGTCTCCATAGATTGAGTCCCAGCATTTCAAATGGTTACCATTATTATTAGGTGGTATATGACTGCATCCATTTTATAACAGATATCGGATGGACCACTAGTTAGACATCCTGAATTCATGTGTAGACTTTTAAAAACATGAATTGAGCCCACTTTCTCATTTTACCTTTTCCCACCATGTGTATGTAAAAAGTGTTGTGAAGTCTCTTTTGCACACTATTCAGAGTCAAGACATCTTCCTTCAGTGTCTAGATGTTTATGTACAATTTCCATGGACATAAGCAGGAGGTCTTTTCCCATTTGACTAAAATTTCCTGCAAAAGCTTTTCCTTTAAATATGTCCTTTTAACTTTCCCTACATGATTTGTGTTTCTGTGTTTCTACAGCTGCTTGAATTCCATTCCTTCTGCTAGAGTATTATATTATGCTTATCATTTGCCTGCATAAAGTTGTATTCCAGTGCCTTCTGTTTGTTGCATTTGCTACTGTCGAAACATTTGCTATTGTTTTTCCCCCTCTTCTTGTGTAAACTACATTGATACTGTCCTCCCATCCCCCACTGATATATTAAGTACTGCAGAGCTGCTCCTTACTGTTTGTACACTAATTACAGTTTGCCTCAGCATAAAAGCTAAAGTTTCATAAATTGTGACATGCCTGTGGTCATTGATCTGTAGCTCAAACTCATAGGACTAACATGCCTGTGGTCATTGACCTGTAGCTCAGACTCATAGGACTAACATGCCTGTGGTCATTGACCTGTAGCTCAGACTCATAGGACTAACATGCCTGTGGTCATTGACCTGTAGCTCAGACTCATAGGACTAACATGCCTGTGGTCATTGACCTGTAGCTCAGACTCATAGGACTAACATGCCTGTGGTCATTGACCTGTAGCTCAGACTCATAGGACTAACATGCCTGTGGTCATTGACCTGTAGCTCAGACTCATAGGACTAACATGCCTGTGGTCATTGACCTGTAGCTCAGACTCATAGGACTAACATGCCTGTGGTCATTGATCTGTAGCTCAGACCCATAGGACTAACATGCCTGTGGTCATTGACCTGTAGCTCAGACTCATAGGACTAACATGCCTGTGGTCATTGACCTGTAGCTCAGACTCATAGGACTAACATGCCTGTGGTCATTGACCTGTAGCTCAGACTCATAGGACTAACATGCCTGTGGTCATTGACCTGTAGCTCAGACCCATAGGACTAACATGCCTGTGGTCATTGACCTGTAGCTCAGACTCATAGGACTAACATGCCTGTGGTCATTGATCTGTAGCTCAGATCCATAGGACTAACATGCCTGTGGTCATTGACCTGTAGCTCAGACTCATAGGACTAACATGCCTGTGGTCATTGACCTGTAGCTCAGACTCATAGGACTAACATGGCTGTGGTCATTGACCTGTAGCTCAGACTCATAGGACTAAGTGAACTGTGATTGGCTATACACGATGACGTCACAGAGCTCCATTATTAGCTTCATTTTATTGGATCCCACTCTAGCTCATCTGCTATAACCTGCAAACAGCTGCACCCATACTGGGTCTTTTACTCAAGGCTCTGGTGAGCTTGGAAAGCTGTGTAATGTGAGAAATTAGTTTTTCATCCAAAATGAAAGAAAAAAATAATTCTCAACTGGGTGCAATCAATGCACCACCACCACTGGATGTTCTCTACAGTGGGTTGTCTATGCAAAAGTGTTTTCTCCCATAAAAAAAAAAATCTATACAACCATTGAAATCCAAGTCTGAGGCTCAGATAACTCATTCCAAGTACAAATGTACACATCCTGAGTTGCAGTACAACCCTGACCAGATAACTAGACATTTCTCCATGCCTTAGTAATATGTCTGCCCAAACATTATCTTAAAGAAACCAAACACCAAGCAGTTATATTCACTCCTGCCCCTACCATGTAATTCCTAAAAAACGCTGGAGCAGCACTTCTGTAGCCAGCCTGATTGAGATGGGTATCAAACAGTATGAGAACCGGCATGATGTCTGATGATTATCTGTTACTCAAATACCATAACACGGTGTGTGAGAGAAGTACATATATAATGTCCAAGGAGGCAAAAAAAATCTCACATTCAGTAAATTAAGGCACCAAAATCATCAGTAGCATCACAAATCACACTTCAACAAGGCCATGAAACTACACATAATCCATCACATTTTCATGTTTTAAAGATTAACTTGCCTAAACCTCAAGGGCCTCAAAAATGCAACACAGGCACAAAGCACACTCAGCAAGTTAAGCCTACTTCCTGGCATAGTACAAGGAGTCCCAAACTTACAAATGCTGAGCCTGTAAGGCAGGCATTTACCATCTACCCAAGCAAACATTATTGTTATAGGTGACTCTATTGTAAGGCATACAGATGTATTTCTTACCACCCTGAGCAATGAAAGAGTGACAGTTAGCTGCTTGTCTAGTGCCAGGACTCATCAGATCACACATGCACTCAAGTCCTTGAATATGTACTGGCATGACTCTGCCATAGTACCTGTGGGTGTCAATGATTTTAAATATACCTCGTTGGATTATATGAAAAGAAACGATATGGAGCTCTCATGCTGAATGTCCCAGGCAGATCTGATCCAAACAACAGGCAGCATTCTACCTTTTCTAAATATGATGCCACAATATGAACAAAAATACTTGACTTCAATAATTGGCTTAGATTTTGGAGTAATTTGAGAAGAGTCCAATATTTGTCACCCTGAGAAGATATGATCAACAGATGATGTTGATTTACCAGGGATGGTCTGTATCTGTCCACTCTATGGTTCTGATTGTTACCAAAGAAATTGTCTACCACCATAGTGTGTATGTATATATGTATATATATATGTATATATATATATATATATATATATATATATATATATATATATATAGGTTTACCATTACAATTTTGCCGTGCAATTGCTCAGCTATGAAGTATTCAAACAACAGATGTTCGAATACTTCATATTTCGGCAGGTTATGTGAGCGAATTGTATAATTGCAAATGGACTGTGCATTCATAATTATAACATTCACTCATGTAAAGGGATCGCGGTACAGTGCGGTTAGGGAAATACATCCCTTTCTTCACTGTAGTGTTATCTCGGAGTTGGAATATTAAGTTAGGGGGGTGTAGGGGCCGCAAGGGGCTTGCCCCCCTGCATAAACATGATTTTAGGCTAGCTAGTTAGGGAGTTAAGAGAAGGGTGGGATTGCTGTTAAGTGACGAAAATGTCGTGAATGACATTTTCGACATTAACAGCTGTTTTCCAACATTGGGAATATTCGGAATTGTGTACTTTCAGCGAAACACTTCACTAATTAGTACACTTTTTTTATTTTCAGAATTGTGATAGTAACTATATATATATATATATATATATATATATATATATATATATATATATATATATATATATATATATATATATATATATATATATATATATATATTGGAGAAGATATCACTGCTCTGGAACAGATTTCCCATCCATATAAAATAAAGCTCATTCCTGCCCATATTTAAATGCAGCTTGAATCTATGGATGGGTAAGACAAAAATTACCCCAGTGCAGCCCCCCTGTAGTAGTAATGAGCAGTTCCTAAATGCTTCATCCCATGCAAGGGTCCCCTCAAATTAGGTAGGGTATTATCTCAGTTACTCTTGTTAAGGGTACTACACAATTATCAATCAAAGAATGGTAAGGCCTAGCTAACACCAAACAGAATATATTAATTCAAGCTCCAAAAGGGAAATTTGCAAAGCTTACAGTGGCCCACAAGGGCTGCTAGCCTAGTATTTACTAAAAATGTATGAATCCAATTGAAAGGACAGAAATCCATTTGGTTATCCATAGTGGTCAGATGAGTCTAGATCATATAAAGTGATAACATACAGCTAGAAGATCTGACAATAGTTAGAAAATCAGTTAACAAGGATAAATGCATCACTATATAGTTAGATTTGTCAATAGTTGCAAGGATTTTAGTGCAAGAGGTCACAATAAACAATGTTTTAATAATGAAGGATAAATGTAGAGAGGCTCCACAGACGTTCTGCATGAGTTTATAGAACAACTGAACTCTAGTACGAGTTATCTTAAATTCAGCTTTGAAATCTCGACAACAAGGATTCCGTTTTTAGATGTCCTTATTGAGAAACTACCCAGTGGGTTGATTAATACGGGTGTTTTTAGGAAACCATGTCATATTAATACACTTCTGCATCGTTACAGTATGCATCCACGATACATACACAATAATGTCATCAAAGGACAGGCGATGAGGGCCTCTAGATATAATCCGAGTAGTTCAGGTTTTGAACAAGATCTAGACAATTTACATCAAAGACTGTTACAAAGATGCTATGAGCATGATGATATTCTAAAGGGTTTTAAGAGTGCTCATGATTTGAGAACAGGAACAGCAGCTCCCTATTTTTCTAATGAAAGAACAGGCATTAATCAATCAGTTATTACATCAAGCTCTAACCATGCTAACCCTCAGAGGGAAGCTTTTTCAATTTTTTATACCAATGATGTATGGAGAATCAAAGATGTGGTTAAGTCACATTGGAGTGTTTTAACTGTGGACACACAAGTTAGAGACATGTTAGGTGATGCTCCACTTTTCAGATATAAGAATAAGAAAAATCTCAAGAAATTATTATGTGATAGACACACATTGGATCAAGACACCTCCACAATCCCCAGGGGCACTTTTAGTTGTGGTGATTGTAGTTTCTGTCCATTCATTGATACTGATACGCTATTTGTACATCCTGTTAGTAAGCGGAAGCATTTTTTCAAAGTTAGTGGAGATTGCATGTCTGGCAACATTGTTTATCTTGCCACCTGTTCACAATGTACTTCCTTTTATATAGGGAAGACTAACAGGCGTTTGAAAGATCGGATACGTGAACATCTGTATAGTATTAGAATGAAGCATAAAAGTAATGCATTGGCCAGGCATGTTCTTGATTTTGATCCCACACATACTTTCACTTTCAGGATTATAGAACAATTGAATGTGAATATGAGAGGAGGAGACATCAAGACACATACAGAAAGTAGAGAAAACATGTGAATAATGAAATTGAGGTCAGATGTACCACCAGGACTCAATGCAAAATTATCTGTTAAACCATTTTTAAGGATGAGAAGGTTAAAAGCTCATTAATAGGTATTTATCCTTAACTTATACATTTACTCATTTGTCTACTTTTTGTCCTACTTCAGAGACATTGGATACCATTTTGATAGTTATTATTGTTCTGGAAGTACATATTTATGAATTGCATTTTTGTCCTATATCATTATTTCTAAGTGTACATTATTGTAATGCTTTGTTTCTTGTCTTTCAATAGTGCACATATACACTGTAGATACTTTAGCAATAGCCTTTAGGTTTTGCATTTAGTTTTCACATACTATTTTGTATGTGACCATTACCAGAATTGTTTATGAATTGCATTTTTGTATTATATCATCATCTCTAGTGTGCACTACTATAATGCCTTGTCTTATGTTCTTCATTAGTGTACACATACATTGTAGTTATCTTAGCAACAGTTTTTAGGTTTTGCACTCATTCTCTATACATTAATTCCAATGCTGTCCTCTATTATGTGTCAGTGTACTCTGTTATATATGTATTAGAATCTGTCCACTTTAATGGGCTCGTCTTGCTTTTGTCTCTGCACAGTTTTCAAACAGTTTTTACATAGTTTTTAAATAGTTTTTAAACGAAGACATATATTGTATATGTTATAGGAATATTTATTATTCCATGATATTATATGTTTTTATTAATTGTATTGGATGTTAGCAGCAATTGGTTCTGATTTAGTTGGAATCATTAGATTTCCCGCCTAAGAAGTCATTTAAATCAGAAGGAAGTGATGTATTGTGTGAGTCTGAAGAAGCCTAGTAGGTGAAAGTGCTTACTCTGATCAATTAAAAATTTTTGTACTTTTACTTTGAAGTTCGTTGGATTCCTTATGTGCTTTTGAAATATTTTCATACAGTTCCTAGCTGTGTTCTCTCCTCCGTGCTTGGTTATTTCATTAATGTTTTAATAATGGCCATAGTGAATGACAAGTCTTCAAGAGTTAAAATAACAAATACCACAAGAGCTAAAGAGTAAGAAGTCACAATAACCACCTGGCAACAGCAGTAATAGTAGTAAATACAACAAGCCTGCAGCAGTTAAAGATCTTGACTGAAAGATGTCATGATAACCAAGATGGTGGCAAAGGCCATAAGAAATGACAAGTCTACAAAAAGCTAATATGGAGCATATCACACTAACCATGTGGTGGTAACAGAAACATCATTATTTATTTATTGTTTGTTAACTAGATTAGTCCGACTTGCCTAGTGGTCTCTTAAGGGAAGATTGAAGCTGGTATTTATACTACTATCGGAAATTTGACTGGAACATTAGGGAAAGCCCCCTACTCTTGTTAGTCAGGGGAAGGATTTGTGTGTTACACATCCTGACATCTTGTTTCCTGTCCAGGCACAGAGGCAGCCAGGAGGAGCAGGAAGAAAATATGGCTGATTTACTTTTGGCTGAAAATGAAGTGAAGGTTGTTGAAAATGTATTATATAAACATGTGGTTGTTCATCCTGCAGCATCATTTAGATTTATGGTTATTGATATTATCAAGGGGGACAGAATTAACAAAATTGGTTGGCACAATATTCTTAATAATAAAGAAAAAAGATGGATAATTAAACTAGGGGGTTTGATTCCCCCTGGATTGAATGAGCAATTGTGAACAGCCAATGAATGATCTTTGTTATACGTGGTTGTGTGTATATAAGGAGTACTAGGTCTTTGCTTTAGTTACACTGAGGAAGGCTTTTTTATGTATGCTGAAACCGGCCTGTATGTGTTAACTTTTTATTAAAAGTTGCACCTAATTGCACCTTTGTGCTGGCTTTTTTACTTTTGGATCATTGTCTCTTTAAGCCGTGCACTGCTGTACTTGCAGGGGAACACACTAGACTGCTGGCTCTTCTATCCCTTGCTGTCAGCCATTTTGGTGTAGGTGAGGTTATGTGATGCTCTAATTGAGCACTCCTTGCCTGGGACTGCCATATCCTTGAGTTCATTCTATACATTTTTTGTTTTTTTTTCCCCTTCTGATATTTTTTTTCTATATGGATTTTGTTATCCTCGTTTGGAACTTTCTGTTTTTGGTTTGCTGTGGGATGCATACCTAACTCATGGGCATGCTGGTTTTATTGGAAGTTACAGCGTGTTTTGAACTTTGGACACCATCTTTGGTTTTGGGACCATCTGTTCATATTGAATTGGAGATTTAGCCATATTTGGATTATATTTTGTGTGGGGCAAACATATTGACTTGTTCTATGTGTTCGGCAACATAGAGATGTCATTGGAATTACGAGTGTGCTATTCCCTATCGTAAGCTATAGTGTGCTTTGAATTTTGTACACTATTTTTGGTATGTGTTTGGACTGTACATTCGCATGAAAGTGGTGGTTCATATGACCTCGGATCACTCTCATGTGGTACATGTAGCGATTACATTTGGGACTAAAGAACATTGTGGTAATTCCTGTTTTATATTGTGATACAGGTCTGGGCCTTTAGTGTATGAGCATATGTAGCTCGTTTCTGCACGTACTACTTCTTTATTAGATGGATTAACTATTATGATATGTTTTTGCTGGTTGGTACTATCTTTTCTTCATATGGAGGGATTATATGACTTTGGATTTCAATGTTTGGTGCTTGGATACTCGTATCTGATACAGTGAACCAGCTGAATACTTTTCCGATTAGTGCCTTCATAAATGCTGGAACTTTGGGCCATGACTGATCTAATAATGTGGAACTTTTTCTGTGGTGTTACTACTTTTTGAGTTTTGGGAAATTTTCCACATTAGGTTCATTTGGACACATTTTCATTCAGTATTGCTCATTTATATTTGAACATTGCAATGCATGAGAATTGATGATTTATATATTCAAGTGAGGCATTTTTAGCATTTGAACTATACCTGTATCGGTTCATATTTTATATCCTATATGGTTACAACTTATTTGTAATGAGAGATGATTTATGCTATATGCATTTACAGGTTGTGTTTCTCAGTATTTTAACCATACTGTAATAACCAATATTTACGCATTATGAGCATATGGTTATAACCTCTTTTTCAGTGTTTGTTTGATTTATATGTTCATGTACATTTTTTGAGCCACCTTATGAGTTTGGACTAACCCACTTTTATGTACTGATTGTTTGATATCGTCATTTTGACCCGGGATATATATGTACAGTTGTTTTTTTTTTACTTTTTATTTTGTTACATACACACACTATATTAATATTTGCGATTATCATGAGTACAGGTCAGTTACATTCGACAATATTATTTTTCAGGGGATTCAAATAATAGTAATTAGATCTTATGGCTGATATTTTCAGTTCTTTAAACCATTTTGACTTTTTATAAGATCACACTTTTCTAACACTCTAAGGTCCATCATTTGGACTGCACATGTGTATGGATATTCTTTGTGATGTATGTATTCTTGGTCTGTACCAAATAATTATATTAACATAATCCCTATTTGATTTTTGGGTGGTAACATTATTAATGTTTTCCAGCATATAGGCAACATATGACCTTTCTACTCCTGACTCTATCCTTTTTTATAGAAGCTATTTGGGACCCCTTCTACCCATCTATTTTAGCCATTTATACATATTATTTATCAAGATTTTGTTTTTTATATTGGAACTACATAGCACCACTTTGGATCTCATCGGGTGGGAGCTATCATAGTACTCCACTGAATAATATTTATTGTTCCAGAACAAAGCATTGTGATACTGAAGTATTTTCTTCAGAGTTTTGATGGTTGTTTTACACCAACTGTTCTGGCATACATCCATGGTGTGATGTAACACCACCACTTATTGAGTTCAGGAGCTATTATTGTACTCCATTTGGAAGCATTATTATTGGTATCATTTGAATTTGAATTTTCTTGTTGGTAAATTTTTCTTGTTGGCCCAATAAAAAGGGAATGTGTGCCTCCCATTTGGTGCTGAAACAGTTTTTGTTCTGGTCTACTGATAGTTATGTTTGATCCTCATCATGCACCTTAACCAATTGCTTAGAGGTATATCATGTGATCGTGATGATTTAGGCATATTTGGAGTAGGGGCTTAATTGATCAGTTTGAAGGGGCAGGAATCAGCCTATTGGAGTTGGATTGTCAGGATTTGTTTGGCCAGTTGTCTAGGAGCATGGGAAACTTAAGAGTCAATGTTTGGCATTTGCGTTTATTTAAAGCCTATATGATGAAAAACATTAGTCCCAGAGGATTACGAGTGAGAATTCAGCCCTTTGTCAATAATATAGATGAGGAATTACAAACAACATGGGAAGAGATACAACAACAGGCTTCAATGGTGTTTGTTCAGGCTCTTACTTTATATTATGACCGACGTATAGATGGTGGCATTTTGGAAGTTACAAAGCTGTGGGAACAGTCGAAGAAATTTGTTGGACATAAAAATTACTCCACTCACTTACAACACTTAGCACAGGAACTCTTGATTTTGGAAAAACAGCTGAAGGAACGTAAGGTACATAAATTTAATAGGGATCTTATGGACTAAGAAAAGGGTAGACCTTTTGGTCCATATAAGAGTGTTAAATTTTCCAATGCAGGTCCCAAACCTAAAAAAAGTAAACGTCCCAGATCGATATTAGGGAAATCCAGCTCTTTTTCTATGGGTACCTCTGGGGAGGAGTCCTCCTCCTATACTGACTCTGAGGCACCCCCAGGCCTAATCTCACCTACACCAAAATGTATTAACAATAGCACAGAATTCCCTTTAGGAACCACAGACATGGGGGGGGGGGGGGCATAAACACAAGAAACATACCAAATGTGGAAACTTTACTTCAGATTCTGAGCAACAAATAGAACATAAGAATGTCCTTAATATCTCTTCTCAGACTTTGACTCCTATGCATCTTGACCTCCTTAATAAAGGGTTGAATTTTGTGCCAGCTTTCTTTGAGCCTGAAAATGATTGTGTGACTGATTTGTTGGCTTTTGGCAGAACTTTGAATCTTAAGTTGTTTTTTGATAGGAATAATGACACTAGTACCACTGATAATGTTTTTTTTTATTTCCAAAGATCAAATTTTATGCCCCCTATGCACCCACTGGTTCAATTATTTTTACATAGTGTCCTCAAAGATCTACACATTTATCATGGTGAGTCCCAGATTAAACCACATAATCTCTCAAAGATTCAATAAGATGCATTTAATGGAACTTAAATCTAACACCAATACTGTTATCACACCAGCTGACAAGGGGGGAGCCATTGTGGTGATGGACTTTGACACTTATAACAATGAAGCTCTGAGACAATTGAATAATCATATGTATTATATGTCCATGCCACTGGACCCCACTAGTAATTTCAAACACCAGATTGATGATTTCATCCAACTGGCCATCAATGAGGGGATTATATCCAAAGATACTGCTAAACATCTTACTGTAGCAGACCCTAAAAAACAATACTTATACTTGCTACCTAAAATTCATAAATCATTGTCCAATCTGTCGGGTCGACCTATTGTCTCGAGTATTGAATCATTGAAGGAATTTTTGGCAGTGTTTTTGACACAATATCTTAAACCGTTGTTGCCTTTGGTAAGATCCCATATTCGTGATACTACTGTGTTTTTGCAAATTACATCAGATGCTTAGGTTGAATCCCATTGGCTTATTTGTACATTGGATGTAGTCTCTTTATATACTAACATTCCCCATTTCGTGGGCCTTTTGGTGGTGGCATCTTTTGCCCCCATTTATGCTGATTTGTTTATGGCCTTTATAGAAGAACAACTTATATATGATCTCTTACACAATTTTTATTTGCCAGAAATGGACATCTTGTGATGTTACCTGGATGACTGTTAGCTCATATGGAGGGGGGCTTGAGTATTTACAGGAATTTGTGGAATACCTTAATGGGAATAAATGGGGTATTGAGTTTACTTGCACTCAAGATCTAAATCATTTTGGATGTTCTTATAACTAAAAACATAGGTCTTTGGAGACACATATGTTCCGCAAATTTCCTGAGTACAACTCCCTTCTCCATGCCAGCAGCCGTCATCCACCACATGTCATCCAGAATATTCCGAAGTCTCAGATCATGAGAATAAAACACATTTGCTCTAACAGGGATCAACATAATCATCACAAGAGGGATATGATTAGGAGATTTAAGGAACGTGGATATAAATCTGGAGTGATCACAATGGCATGTAGGGAGGTGAGTGGTATGGATAGATATGAGCTCTTACGATATAAAGATAAATCCACTTCTGAATCAACCCCTATTAGAATGATTACCACTTATGGTTGGAATACTACTGTTTTTTGTGAAGTTGTACAACAGAATTGGAATATCTTACAAGCAGATGAGAGGATCAGGACATTTATTGGGGATAAATGCCGTTTTGGTTTTAGGAGGGGTAGGTCTTTGGCATCTCATTTTAATCACTATAAGGTGCCAGCCCAGATGGTTGCCCCCCCCCTTCAACAATCTACTTTATCGGGGGAAGTCCTTCAGGGCTGTTATAGTTGTGGCCATTGTGCACACTGTATTAGACTCAAATAGGACAAAAACTTTCAGTGGTTGTAACACTAGTCATGTTTATGACATTACATTTTTTGCTAACTGTTCATCTGATTGGGTCATATAGCTAGCCACCTGTACATGTTCAGCCTTTTATGTGGGCCAGACATCCAGGTCTGTGAAGTTTAGGATCAGTCAGCACATGAGTGACATTAAATCAAAAAGGCTTACCAATGCATTATATAAACATGTGGCTGTTCATCCTGCAGCATCATTTAGATTTACGGTTATTGATATTATCAAGGGCAACAGAACTAACAAAATTGGTTGGCACAATATTCTTAATAATAAAGAAAAAAGATGGATAATAAAACTATGGGGTTTGATTCCCCCTGGATTGAATGAACAATTGTGAACAGCCAATGAATGATCTTTGTTATACATGGGTGTGTGTATATAAGGAGTGCTGGGTCTTTGGTTTAGTTACACTGAAGAAGGCTTTTTTTATGTATGGTGAAACCGGTCTGTATGTGTTAAATTTTTATTAAAAGTTGCACCTGATACACCTTTGTGCTGGCTTTTTTTACTTTTGGATTATTGTCTCTTTAAGCTGTGCACTGCTGTACTTGCAGGGGAACATACTAGACTAAGAGCTAAAGAGTAAGAAGTTACAATAACCAACTGGCAACAGCAGTAATAGTAGTAAATACAACAAGCATGCAGCAGTTAAGGATCTTGACTGAAATATGTTATGATAACCAAGATGGTGGCAAAGGCCATAAGAAAAGACAAGTCTACAATAAGCTAATGTGGAGCATATCACACTAACCAAGTGGTGGTAACAGAAATGTCTTTATTTATTTATTGTTTGTTAACTGGATTAGTCCGACTTGCCTAGTGGTCTCTTTTAAGGGGAGATTCAAGCTGGTATTTATACTACTATCAGAAATTTGACTGTAACAATAGGGAATGTCCCCTACTCTTGGTAGTCAGGGGAAGGATTTGTGTGTTACACATCCTGATGTCTTGTTTCCTGTCCAGGCACAGAGGCAGCCAGGAGGAGCAGGAAGAAAATATGGCTGATTTACCTTTGGCTGAAAATGAAGTGAAGGTTGATGAAAATGTATTTGAAATTGTAGAATTGCTGCTAGAAGATTTTCTGATGCTGTGGGTGCAGAAAAAATAGTTATCCTGGAAGAAAAGGAAATTGTGGCTGAAAAAGAGATGGAATCAGAGGAAAACTTTCAGAGGAGATTGTTTGAAGGAGAGACAGTTACCTTTGAGAAATGCATAATTACAACCCTCCAATCGGGAAGGTTTCAGGATGGTTATTTGGAAGAAATGGTAAACCAAAGTGAACCAGAAAGTGGAGCAGTAATTTCATAGAGTGACATCATGGAGAAAATAGAAGAAGAAAAAGGAGAAGAGACTGTGCCAGAAAAAGTTCAAGAGACAAACATTTATGCACAAACTGTGGGAGAAGGAGCAAAGAAGAAAGAAGAATTAAAAGAAACAAAAAAGAAGTATACATTACATGTGAGCTGTAAAAAAGAAGAAAGTTTGGACAGGTATAAGGTTTGGGACACTGTCATAGCACCTCTGGGTGTCAAAGCAAAAGAGGTAAGAGCATCCATTTTAATTAATAAAGATACTTTTTGTGACTTAATATTTGAGACTGGGCAGGCCATGGAAAATGTTTTGGGTGCATATGAAGAAAAGAAAAATATTTATCCATGCTCAGAATACTTCATGCAAGCTTTTCACAGGCAAACAAAAAATAAAGAATAATGATCCAGTTTAGAACTGAAGTTGAAGCAAAAGAACTGAAAGAATATTTGTTAGCTATATGTAAAGAAGTAAAGGACACTGCAAAAATATATGATGAAAGAGGACTATGGACTGGGGGATGGGAATGTGGAGTAATACTGAACATGGAAAATGATAATGTTATGCACGTACCTAGTATTACTTGATGTGCATGATAATAAGAATTTTGTGAAATACAAGGGTCAATCAAAAACTTGTTATTTTTGTGGAAGAAATTATCATTTAATTAATGAATGTCATAAAAAGATGTTATTTATGTGGGTAAAACAATGCTTACTGCAAAAAATGTGATTTAAAATGCAAATAATGTGGCAATACTGGTCATTCATGGCTAGAATGTGAAATGAATGTGCAAAAAAAATGAAAATGAAGTTATACAGGATAAAGAGATAGTAGAATGTGTTATACAAGAAAATGTACAAAACAGGTTCTACGTGAAATTAAAAAAAGTAACAAGGGAAATGAAACAGAGGAGACAAGTGAGGAAGAAGCTGATTGGTGCACAGTAAGAAATAAAAAGAATTTGATAGAGAAAAGAGTTAAAGAAAGGAAAAGTAAATTCAAAAATGTAATGCTTAGAGAAAATAAGAAAGTAAAGGGATAAACATTTTAGGTTCATAGGTTCATAGGTTCATACTAGGCTATCTGCCCTAGGGCATTTATAAGCCTAGCCAGAGTGTGTATGGCTTTCGCCACCCATTTTAAATTAATTTTGCTATGCCCTTTTTCGAGGTTAGTATACTGTGCCTCTGTCTAACAGTGACACAGAAGTGATACCCGGGGTAAACCTATGATCTCCCATCCACTCATCAAGATTCCTCTTGAAGAGAGTCAATGAGGGACTCTGCCTAACCTGGACTGGGATTTTATTCCAGAGTGAAGGGAGCCTCTGGGTTATGAATCTGTCCCTCCAGCATGTCCTATTTATTTCAGTGCTGAAGTTTAAGTCCCTCGAGTGCATAGCTCGATGGGATTTGGACTTTCTGAGGTGCGGGTTGGACATGGCTTTATACGTCAGGCACAGATCGCCTCTGAGCAGGCAGTATGCCACTGAGTAGAGCTGGAGTCTCTTTAACCGGGCAGCATATGGCATCTGTTTGAGCCCCTTGATCCTCTTGGTGAGGTACTTTTGGGGTCTTTCCAGTTGCTGCAGGTGTCTGGTAAGGTACATCCCAAAAGGGGCATTGTACTCAATTATGGGCCTGATGAGGGATGAGTAAAGAGGCACGATGACCTCCCCTGATCTAGATGTGAATCCTTTCATGATTAGGTGGGCTATATAAAATGTTTTTCTAACCACTTTGGCCACATGGTTGTCAAATGAGAGACTGCCATCAACTTGGGTCCCCAGGTCCCTAATTACTTCTTCTGTACTTAATGGATTACCACCTATGTGGTAATTTGTGGGCACTTTGTTTTTTCCAAAGGGGATGAATATACACTTTTTGTCATTTAGCTTGAGGCCATGGCTCTGGCACCCGTTGTCTGTTTCTATGAGGCCCTTTTGGAGGATGCTTGTGTCGGCTGGAGAGTCTATTATGGTGCCCAGTTTGCAGTCATCTGCGAACTTGGTCAGCCACAGTCCTTCCATGTTGGCCTGTACCTCTGAGAAATATATACCGAACAAGAGAGGTCCCAAGACTGTGCCTTGTGGGATGCCACTTGTAACTGGTTTGGAGTCTGACATGGCTCCAGCTATTCTAACCATGTGGATTCTGTCCTTGAGCCAGTTTGCAACCCATCTAGTGACATAGGGGTTTATTATTTTTTTATTATACTATTTTATTTTTTTATTATTATTTTATTATATTAACTGTTCTTAAAAGCTGAAAATATTAGCTCTAAATATGAACAGTATGAAAAATCTTAAAAGGAGAATAGTTATGTTACAATGGTGTGCTGCAGTAGATGCACATGCTATTGTTTTAGAAGATATCAGATTATTAACAGAGGAAGAAAGAACACAAACTAAAAAACATTGTAATGGTGTGGTAGTTAGGAACATGAGGAAAGAAACATGCTCAGGCATATGTATATTATGTCAAGAAAGCATTAAAATGTTAGATGTAACCATAGTGGAATGAGGCCAATCTTTGGTAATAGACATGAGATAGAAAAAATATGTGTATAGAATTATAGCTTTATATGCATATGTAACAAAAAAAGAGAGAGAAATGATGTTTAAAAATATTCTTGAATATGTTTGTGTAAATATAGGCATTATAGTGGTGAGTGATTTTAATTGTAATTTAAAGAAAAATAAGAGCAATTGTGATGTTAAAATGGCTAAAGAAATTATGAGAAGTGAAAAGTTAAGTGTATGGGTGAATAACCACTCGACCTATAAAAGAACAAAACTAGAACAGCAATTGATTATTTTTAATATCTGATAAATTAAAAGTATTAAAAAAGGATATAAGTATGCTGGATTTTCTGATCATGTAGCAGTATGAGTTTAAGTACAAGAAATGAAGACTATATAAGAATATGAAAAGGAATAAAGAGAATTAATGAAAATGAATTAGATTTAGAAAAGAAAAAAATAACTTGTAGAATTATTGAAAAATCATATGACTATGGTGAGTTTTATGAGAATTGGACTGTTTGGTGGCTTCATTTTAAAGAAAAATATAAAAAAGTATTTTTAGAATGTATAAGGAAGAAAAGAAGAAAAGAAAAAGAGAGCTATATGACATTAAGTCAAGAAGCATTTAAAGACTTATTAGAGAAGAAAGAATCATTTTATTGAAAAGAAAGATAAATATATAAAATGAATCAAATTAAAATTAACAACTTGTTATATAAGCAAAAATTGTGTTTACAAGGAAAGAAAGAAGAGGTAGTACCATATTAGATTAAAATAATAAAATAAGGGAAAATAATAGAAATAAAAAATAAGGAAGGTAAGTAAATAAGACAGCAAGAAATAGTATATGAAATAATTAAAGAATGTGCATTGGAATTATTTGTTAAGAGAGAATAAAACATAGAACAAATGTATAAAGGTAAAAATTTAAATAAGGAAGATAATAAGTATTTAGAACAAAAAATAACAATGAAAGAAATGAATGAAATTCTAAAAGATATTAACATGAATTCTGCAACAGGGCTGGACAGAATTGAATATGGTATGCATAAAGAAATGAAAGAGTGGCAAAAATAATTTTTATAGAAGTTATGAATGAATGGTTAGAAACTGAAATTAAAGAGAAAGAGATATGTATAGGAGTTATTAAATTTATATTTAAAAAAGGAAATAAAGAGGAGATAAAAAATTGGAGACTTATAGCACTGAGTAATACAGATTATATATATATTTTTAGAATAATAATAAAAAGGTTACAGAAAAAATGGTTTGAATATACGACCAAAATGTATTTGGAAGAAAAGGAAGACAAGAGTTATTATGGATAATAAGAAAATAATTAATGATATTATAAACAAAAATGTAGAAGTGAAGGTTATGATAGAGGATATAAGTAAAGCTTATGATAATATTCAATATAAATCATTATGGGGAATTTTGCAGGCATATAATGTAAGCAAAAAATATTATAAGTAATAAAATATGTTTATGAAAGGAACTATATGAAACTAAAAGCAAATGGCTGGATTGGGGAAGAAATAAAAATAGAATGTAGAATAAAGCAGGGCTGCCCAGCTACCAGTGTAATTTTCTCATTAGTTATGAATGTAATAGTGAAGGAAATTAATAAAATGTGAAGTAGTGGCAGATACAAAATGATGAAGGAAGTACAATTGCCAATAATGTATAATTATGTGGATGATATTGTATTAATTGTTAAAAATAAAGTATGGATGGAAAAAGTAAATGAAAAATTAAGTATAAATTAAAAAATTGGTTTAAGTATAAATAAGGAGAAAAATAAAATATTTGGTTTTGAAGGTATG
The DNA here is from genome assembly GCF_019279795.1 of Protopterus annectens. NCBI lineage: Eukaryota > Metazoa > Chordata > Ceratodontiformes > Protopteridae > Protopterus > Protopterus annectens. The sequence continues at coordinate 1,855,533,135 of NC_056728.1, forward strand.
GTAGGTGGTGTTGAGTTCAATGAAACCTATATAGATATATTAGGAATAACATTTGGAATGAATGAATGCAAACAACCGTAATGGTATAATGTATTCAAAGAAGTAAAGGATATGACTAATTTTTGGAAATCATATAGATTTTAATATAAAAAAAAGCATACTTGAACACCATGGTAATAGGAAAAAGTGCTTATGTTGCTAACATCCACATGATTCCTATTAAGTATGAAAAGGAATTAATGATGATTATATTTTCTTGTATATGGGGCTCTAGACTAAATCCAGTCAAGAGAGGGATTCTATATATGAAATTAAAGCAAGGCGGCTTGAGTTTAGTAAACCCAATACATGCAACATCTTTAATTTTATATAAGGTATTAAAATGAATTATGAAGGAAAATAAAAACTTGATAGAAATTATATCATATTATAAATACAAATAATTGTGGGAAAGAATGGAATTTAAAAAAGAAATAAAGGCAGGGGGCAGGATTCACGAAGCCTCCGTGTAAGAGTTACAAGGCTTACACAGAGGCTGCAGTTAAACGTTGTAACGTCAGCATGTCATGCGTATGCATGAGGGCATGCTGAATCACATGTAAGGCTTACACGGTCCGTGGAAGACAGTAGGGGGCGTGTCCGTAGGCCGAGCCCTGCAAACGGACACACCCCCAGAAGAGTAAAAGTCCCGAAAGTAAACCCCCACGACAGAGTCCGTGTAAATGTGAATAAACACAACACAACACATGCCCCCACAGACTATGAACATAAAATATATAAATGAACACGTTATATTTTTTTTTAAATTGTAAAGATGTTTGCCCGTGAGTGCGCTCGTTCGCTCGGGCATGCCCGTAGCTTAGCCACAGTTAGCAGTCAGTGGAAAAGCATATAAGAACTACATATGCAAAGTAAGCCAAGAAGCAATAGCGTAGCGGTAGAGACGTCGGCTGAAGAGCAGGCAGTCATGGTTTGAGCCCCCCCAACATCAATTTTTATTTTTAGTGAAATAAGCACGAAACAAGTCCCTGATGTATATGTACACATATAAAATTATATTTTATGTAAAATGTAATGAAATGGGCCATTTATTTTGAAGAAATGTGAGATAACAAAATAATAAAAAATGCCAGATGTTCCTATAGCTGAACTACAGTTTAACAAGTTGAGTGCATCTGTTCGTAGGTGAGCAGTGGTTTAACAGGTGTAAAATGAGTGCCCATAGGTGAGCAGTGGTTTAACAGGTGCAAAATGAGTGCCTGTAGGTGAGCAGTGGTTTAACAGGTGTAAAATGAGTTCCCGTAGGTGAGCAGTGGCTTAACACGCTGAAACTGTATGCCCCTAGCTGAGCTGAGCATAATATGCGTGCTGACAGCCAAATGAAGCGTAAACCAGCGTAACCCGTTTGCGCGGAGCTGCGCGCCGCGCCAACAAGCTAACCGACGGGCAACGTTGTGCAAGCTGTAACAAAACTGCCTTTACACAGGCACACTTCCTAACCTGTGTAGACAGTCATAAAATATAAAAAGCAGTGGCCAGGTTCGAACTCAGGATACCATGCACCATAGTCTGAACCACTAAGCCATGACAGCTGCACTTAGAAATGAATAATAGCAAATATATAGGAATGAATAGAAAGAGGAGCATGACAAAGCAGGTTTTGTGAAGCTGATACAATTCCAAAATGGCAAATCACAGATAAGTGCGAGAAAAACGGCATATATAAGCCCCATAGGCGGGAATACACAGCATAACCAATTGTAGAACCAACTTGCAGCCAGAATGTCAGGTGTAGGTGAGGGTAGTTGGTTTCGAACACAGAGGTGGGGTGTTGAGGAGTCCAAATGTATGGTTTGGCTCCTTGTCCACAATCATGAGGCCCAACTCATGCAGGGCCAGGTCCTGTGGGGAGCATATAGGGCTGAGGCGTGGGACCAGTTGGCTCATGATCTTACCAGTGCCACAAGGATACCAAGGACCTGAAGAGACGGAATCAGGACCAACTGAAGCGTTGGATCCAGGTGGCCCGGCAAATGCCCAACGCCCCACTACTAAGTTACATCTAAATATTTATGTAAGAAATTAACCTAGCTGATATTATGGAGATGTGTATTCCAATATTACTTTATTTATATTACAGCTGCAGGTGTCCGTTCTGCGAACCGTAGAGCCTATGGCGATAGGCTGGTGCAGTTGCGCCACCAGGCAGGTCAGTAATCCTCTCCCTGTAACTGTAAATAAATATAAAAGTATGACATTTAGCAAAAGAGTGCAGTGTAGTCACTAAGTAATAAAATGTGCAAGTAACAGTGTAAGAGGGTTTGCAAGTATTGCTTGATTACAAAAGTGTGATGCAGTCTGTAATCCAAACAGAAAAATGAAAAGTCTGAAATAAAGATGTCCCACCTGTAATATAATAGTACATAACCTGCAGCAGGCTGAAAAGTACAGCTGCAGAAGCTGAGTAAAACACATGTGTGAAATATATCCCTGTTGAAATACAGAAACATGACAGAAGTGAGACTGTTGGAAAGGATTGTAATAACTACAGGTAAAACATGTCAATAAAGCCTAGAATTAAGTACCATCCTGAACTGTAAAAATAAAACAAGTGAGAGAGTGTGAGAAAGAGTTATGAATCCACCAATAAAGTAGTAATAACTCCTGAATAAAGTATACTGCAGTCAGTACAGAATGAAATGAATGTGACAAGCAGAACCAAACTGCAAAATGTGTTGAAAATGTTACTGCAGCTGGAATGTGTATCCCAAAATCTGGATATGTTGCTCTCAGTCTGCAATATGCAGATTGTCTGAAATACCAAACATCCACAGTTGTCTATAGCTATATAAAGCAAATGTAGCAGGATGATGTAGCTGAATAGAGCCAGATATGAATGTGTATGAATAAAAATTAAAATGTATATTGATGTAGCAGTAACATTCCTATCACCAAGTTGAAGTAGTTATCACATAGGAAACTGTAGGTAGAACTGTAGTGTGTATATATCTGCAGCTATTAGAAATGTACAGCATATGTATTGGTATTTGAAGGTGTTAATTAAATTTTCTTCACCCTACCCTATAACCACATATAATCCATTCCATGTGAAATTGGTATATGCAATCACAATTAACACCCCTGGACATTTGTCCTGTTGGGTCATACATATTTGCATGTACGTTGATGCATCTGCCTGTTCATACATCCAAACCTGATGGCCTGTTGCCATCAATCAACCCTGCATGTTGTTGGACTGTGTATTGCTGTTCAAAATATGCATGTGTTATGCTTGCTGTTCAATGGTTTGAATATCTGGGTGCTTGGTTAATGGGAATACTAATGCATGCTGTTACAACTAATTGTCAATGGTATTGTACGTTACTAATCCAAACTGTCATGACATAATGCAAAACATAGGACGACAGGGAAGGCGGGTTCCAGCGGACCCACCTCTCCCACCTCAGCTGGCGAGTGCACCTGGCAGTAGTGCCCAGTCTGGACCCTCCTCCGGTGGCCCTGTGCCACCTGTGGGTGGAAGCACTGCAGGGGATGGGGCTCATCCCCCCTCTGCAAGTGTGGCCGGAGGAGAACAACCACTCACCCTCCGTAGTGTCCGGACTGTGGTGCGTAGGGAGATCCAGGAAGCTGTTCTTGGGCCCCTACGCCAGCTTGAGGCACAGTTGGCACAACTAACGGACGTGCCTGCTGCCCGGCCTACACAGCCCCCAGTACAGCCCCGTCCTGGGCTGTGAAGGCACAGTGGCAACTGCCCATGGGTGGGGATATCAGTTCCACTGTTGCCATCTGTGAGCTCATGGGCTCTAGATATCCAAACATCCATCCCCGTCAATTGTGTAACCCCCCCCCCACATGTGTCATACACCGCCCCTGTATGCATCTTGTTTGTCTTGTCTGTTGACCTACCCAACCTACCTCCCCAGCTATACTGACTTCATGTACCTGACATACCACTCTCACCTGAAAAAAAAAAAAAGGGCACTCTGTACCCACAAAAAAATTACGCCCCATACATAGCTGCCCATTTCGCACACATGTCTGCTGGACATGGGAACTGACAATTACAATTGGCTATACAACAAGTATTATTGTAGTCCTCACACCTCTCTCAGGGGTGGAAGGTTTCAAATGTCACACCAAATTACAAACATATGCACAGCTGTTGCTGATGAAGAAATGGGCAGCTATGGGCCTTACCTACATCCCTCCTGCAAAACCCGAGCTTGCTTCCTTACTGTCTTACCCTCTTTGTGACCCCTTTTTCACCACTTTCCTGTCTCCCCATTTTCATTTCTTTCAAAGAAAATAGCGCGGGTGTGCGCAAGAGTAAGCACTTTTAAGCAGTTGTAAGCAGGTGTGCGCGGAGCTGAACGCCAGTGTGCATGCGGCAGCTCTGCGCAAACCAGCGCTAACCTGGTTACAACTGCTTAAAAGTGCCTTAGTCACTCTGAATGACAAGTCCTATAGTCTGCTCAAAAGCAAAATACAATCCCACTGTCAGTCCCGAACCCAGGACCTTGCAAACAGTAGTCTGCATGACTTACCACTAAGCCATGACTGTTATATAAGAACGTTGTGCTACAATAAATATATCATGTAATAGTAGGAATGAATGTAAAGGGAATATAGGATGTGTAGTACACAAAGCATGTCATGTATATTTACTGTCAAATGTAGTGGATTTCTAGAATAGTACTGTGTGAACAGAAACAGCCATGCTAGCTGGTAGCTAGTAGGTAATAATGTCACTGTAGCACCTTGCAAGCCACACACATATTCACAGCAGAATAATCACTGCCTATACCCCACAACCTCTTACAGGAACACATCCGGACTACGTAATAAAAAATGTGGAGCAAAGGGCCAAAAACAGGGACACATTCCAAATAATGCTACAACAAACTTAGACAGTTCAGAGAGTAACAGGTTCTGCATTTTGTTGGATGTTTGGAAGGGTATGAAGTCTGAAACTTAAATGTTTGTCACTATAATCTGACTTGAGCCCACAGTGATTTGTCAGAAAAAAGCTGTTTATGAGATATTGACCAAAATATGAGGCAAAAATGTGGACAACCTGCAAATATCTGTACACTTGAGAGATCTGACACTGCCATATTTGAATAGTTAAGAGCCTAGACATAGCAACAGTGGCTGAGTTACAGGGATGCCCCACAGACTCCCTGTGAAATGTACAAACAGTAGGCAGAAAGGTGTTACAACACATGCAATGGTAACTATGAAGTACTGAAAGTATGCACCACTTGCACAGCAGAAATAGTGTAGTAATACATATGCTCATGCTATCCCACAGACACAACTGCAGAATACCAGACAATTTAATGGGTGTACCCCACTGGTATGTACCATTCCATGAGGCAGATAAAAGATGCACCTGATAGTCTCTGGGGCCTGCTCAGCAGCATACTCAAATACCCTAATAGATGTCAAGGCCCACACCATGGCCAGACCACACTGCATGCAGTAACACCCTAGCAGATATAGCAAGCATTCCAAGGTGTGAATGTACATGGAAAATAGGAAAGCCACAGCAACACACTACAGTCAAGACACCTAGCAGGCATACAAGTAGTGAATGTAAAGGGCAAATATTGAAGCCATAGCAACAAAGTGCAAGAGCCACTGCTATACACCAGTTACACCACATGTCCCACAGGAAAGCACACACACCCACATTAACAGTAGTAGTAGTCTTAGGTGTCAGTGTCCATACACACTTAGTACAGGAAACTGGAGAAATGAATGGAGAAATGTTAATCTACAACACAGCCGGAAATATGAGAGAGATACTAACCTTTACACTCACAGAACAGTGTCCACAGCATACCAGCATGGTCCCTGCCCTTAAAATCTGAAAGGGCTACGCCTATCTTCCATACCTTTTTATAGCACTGTCCTGAAATCACAGTGAGAACTGCAATCAGTACACAACTGGCTGCATGCAATTAGCAAATTCTGGCTAACAATTGGTGCAGAGGCCATCACATGGACATATGCAGATACCTACAAAAGCATGCTGTACTCCCAGTCCACACATGCAATACTTTCATTGCACCCTGTGGAGGTAGGGAGAGACAGAGAGAGAGAGAGAGAGAGAGAGAGAGAGAAAATAAATAAACATACACAAACAAAACCAATCAGCAACAACCACTTGAAAGCTGACAACTGGCAAGTGGAGCAGCAGGACATGAAACCAGACGGCAACACAAGCAGCTGTGACAAACACAGGTAATGTAAAGTAATACTATAAAAGTCTACATACTGTGAACCCTCCATATGTGTCATTGGTCTGTATCCATATGTATATGAAGATGTGCATAGGGCAGGGGACATACAGCAACTATCAGTGAAGGCTGTACATACATATGTATGTGAGGGCATCTTTGTGCACATATCAATGTAGGTTGAATGTAGGTTGTAGTGTGTTAGAAAAATGTGTATTTAAATACATGAGAAATGCTAGTTTAAAAGCAAAGTAGTATATAATGCATTTTATTCTATTAATCATATAGTAGTAAAATTAATTCATGTCTAAATGTGAAGTAGTTTTGAAACTGCAGTGTAGCTTGAAGCAAAAGCTGATCCCTGACCCTAACAGAATGCTAGCTTAGCAAGTTTTAATGTTTATGCTTTTCACAAGTGATTATGTGCTGGGTCAGGAAATTAAATGTGTGAAATAATAATCTTCTGCTCTTCCTGTTAGAATGAGATGGCCTTGTATATGTGTTACTTAGATATCACGCAGCTGTGTGAGAAAGTGTAACAAAACAAAGGCATGCATTAAAAGACTGAAGCTGCTATTGTATTTGAACTAGTATGAAACCTTGAATAAATAACTTTACAGGAAGACATTATGACGGACCAGCTGGATAGCAAGGCCGTATTGTATCTAAAGGAAAAGTTTTTTTTAAATGTACAGCATCAGCAAACTTAATGAATGTAGAATTGTAAGCTAAAGTGATGTAAATGCCCTGTGACATATCACATCAGTAAGGTGGGCATAGCTAAATGTTAAACCTATATAGAATTGTGTGCTTCCTGTTTCATGTCAGACAAAATTCTGTACCTGTATGGTTTTTTGCCTCCTGGTGTACACTAGTAAACTTTTGAATCTGAACCTCCTGTGTATTGAATTCTGATTTTTTTATTTAACAGTTTGGTCCTTCAAGCCAGAATTCCCTTGGTAAGCTGCAGATCAGAGCGTATCGGTGGTTGAATACTGCGCAGGAGAAATTACCAAAATGGTTCTTCTTGAGTGAAAAGACCTCTGACTGAATTGTCATGTCTAAAGAGGCTGGCTACTTTCTGATCTGTGGCCGAGGAGTGGAATTTGGATGCTTTTCAAAACCAGGAGGCTCAGGTAGGAAGAATGTTCCTTTTTTCTGTTTTAGATCAGGGACTAGGTTACAGTATATTGTTGTCAAGATTTGGTTTGCAGATCAGGGACAAAAGGAAGTACTGTATATTTGGTCATAGATCAGGGTAACAGAATAAGGTAGACAGTTATTCTAGATAAACTGTAAACAGGAACTAAGAATTTGATATCACGTGATAAAAAAGGGTTAAGTAACATTTTCTTTGACATGGGTAATCAGTGCACTAAAACCTTGCGAGATCCGCCCCTAACCGAAGACGCAAAATACATGCAATTACAGCATGCTGATAATGTTAGGTATTCTACGAAATGGGTTAACAAATATGAATTTGATGGTAAACTAGATAAACTTACACTAGTTAAACTCCTTAAACAGCTTAAATCTGATGCAGGAGGTCAGGCAAAAAAGCAATGCCAACTAGGCATACCTCAAGCACACAGGTGGATTGAGGAAGCAAATCATAGGGAACAGAAGCTTAAAAATTCAAAAACATTATTTCAGACAAAGAGGATAATAACTTGGTAATAGCTACAGCTCCTCCTCCTCCTCCCTTGCCCCCTCCCTTACCCTTTTCAGGATATGAAGCGAGTGGACAGGCTGGTCCGCCTCCGTGTTATCCTGAAGTTTCAGTAAGACCACAACCATTTGTTAGAGATCCTATTGAGACTAGGTCTCGAACACATAAAACATATAGGGACACCAAATCATACCAAATAGAGAGAAATCTACAGGATGAGAGTGAGGAAGAAATATGCCCACTTATAGAAGTTCCAAATCCTCAGGCAGGACAGGAAGGGCAGGATCCAACACTCTTAGTATATAGACCATGGACACCGGAAGACATCTGGAAGGCTACTGAGGGAATCCCCCATCCGAAAGTTAATTTTTTACAAGGCATGAGGTTACGTTACCACTTGAATGGGGAAGAAGTAGAAAAAGTAGTAAGACAAATTATAGGTCCAGATTGGCACATGATTTGTGGCACTTGGAATCCTCGTAATGCAGAACTTAGGCCACTCCCACATAGTGACGCAGAGTTAGACAACAGAGTGAAGGGTCTGACAGACCGAATCTCTGAGAAATGGAAACCCAGAGCAGACTGGACTTGCATTAATCAATGCATACAACAGGAAAATAAGACAATAGATGGATATTATGCTAGATTATTAGAATGTTTTAATAATCATAGCGGTATGTTGGTTCCTGAGAACCAAACGAATGATTCCCCATATGAACAACAATTAAAAAATGCATTTTTGAAAGGTTGCATTGCACCTATTAGTAGCTTCATTACGAAGCATATGATAGATCATCGAACAGGGAGGCTACAAGCCTTACACGAATACGCTAGACATGCTGAGAGACATTTTAATAGTAAAAAGAAAAAGAAAGCACAAGTCTTCACTGCTGAAGACGGAGCTGAAGTATTTGTATTACAGTCAGTAAAAAGGGCAAGAAAAAGAATGCCCAGGGAAACAAACAGTCTGACAAACGATCAGAAGATTTTGAAGAGAGGAAAAAGAGAGGTGAATGCTACAAATGCGGGAAAAAAGGGCATCTAGCAAGGGATTGTAGGCAAAACAAAAAGGTAATTACAGAAGATAAAGGAGATGAGGACTGACTATATGATAGTGAGGATACATCATATGAAAGTCAGGAATCACCAGTAACAGCTAGAATAGAAAAGCCAAATGCCAATGTAATAGAAGGGACAGAGGAAGTACAAATTGACTTAGATGAAAATGGAAATGAAATTTTATATTTAGCATTGTTGAGCCTGGAGCTCTACCTAGCAGATACAAAACCAGAAGTGACACTTCTGGTGGAGGGAAGGGAAGTCAAATTCCTGTTTGACTCAGGAGCGTCACGGACTTTGATACACCCCTCCAAGTTACCAGAACATTCAGAATCACCTGATTATATACTAGTAAAAGCCGCAAATGGACAGCTATACAGGGAACCACTTTCCCATGATATAGCAATAACTGACCCTGTTTCAGGTATGACCCAGAGAAGTAAAATAGTTGTGTCTGCAAAGTGTCCAGTAAACCTATTGGGCAGGGACCTTATGCAGATATTTGGCATAGCAGTAGTTCCAACTGTACAAGGTATGGAGGCACAGAGGCAAATGGATACCTTTGTAGTGCGATCAGAGGGTGAAACCTTTTATTGGTACAGCCAGGACCTAGTCATGACTGGTCCAGGGGCAGTGACCGAGGAGCTGATGAACGTAGCCATCAGTAAAGCCCCCTCCCTTGACACTGATCGACAGCATTTGTTACATTGTACTCTATACTACTGTACTACACCAGGACCTGATAGAGAGTATGAGCAAGAACTGTTTAGAAATTGTGCAACTAGATTGGTTTTGCGTACTTTGTACTGGGATACAGAGGGGAACAGTGTAGTTAGCTGTTCATTACCTCAAGAATTCCTTGCATTGTATAGTTCAAATCGGTTGCCACATGTCAGCTTGACAAAGAATAAAAGTGTCAAATGGGCAGATTTAGGAGAAAAAGTAACAAGATGGGAGAAACAGACTGATTTATAACTATCAGTACAAGGGATACAAAAACAAAAACTGAATTGGTTGACACAGACACATCCAGCTGTACACTTGCAATCTAGCGAGGACAGCTGATTAGCATTTTTATTAGAAGAAGAAGAAAAGGCCTTATGTGAAATTTCAACAACTCTTTGGTCAACAGGCAAGTCAGATGTAGGACTTATTCGAACAGCAGGACCAGTTACAATTACCCCAAAGTCAGCTTTTAGACCACAGAAGAGACAATACCCTTTGAGAAAGGATGCAGAAATAGGAATTAAGCCTATAATAGCAGCATTACTCAAACAAAGAGTACTGGTAGAATCTCCTGATTCATCATGTAATACACCCCTATTTCCTGTTAAAAAAGCAAATGGGGAATGGCGAATGGTACAGGATTTACAAGCTGTAAATAATGCAGTAATACCTAGAGCACCCACGGTGCAAGACCCACGTACTTTGTTAAATGATTTAGAACCACAACAGAAGTATTTCTCTGTGGTAGATATTAGCAATGCTTTCTTTTCAATACCTATACATCCTGATAGTCAATATTGGTTTGCAATTACATTTCAGGGTAAAAGGTATACGTATACTCGACTACCACAGGGATATTGTGAGAGCCCAACAATATTTGCACAAGAAATGGCTAGCAACCTGGCAGGGTTTACCCCACCGGGAGGTAGTCAAATTCTACTTTATGTAGATGACATCTTGCTAGCAGCCCCCACCCAGCAACAGTGCAGGGAGGATACAGTAGCATTATTGAAATTTTTAGCAATACAAGGACACAAAGTAAACAAAAATAAGTTACAACTTTGGAGAAAACAAGTTAGATACTTGGGATATGTAATATCCAATTAAGGTAGAATACTAGATGAGGAAAGAAAAACAGCAATTTTGCAAGCACCCAAGCCAACGACCAAGAAAGAAATGATGTCTTTCTTAGGTACAACTAATTTTTGTCGGAGCTGGATACCAAATTATGCTTTGGAATCTGCTCCACTGGCTGACTTGATATATAAGACACCAATGGCAGCACAAGACATTTTACAATGGACAACAGAAGCAGAAATGGCTTTCTGCAGGTTGAAGCAGTTGATAGCTTCTTCATTAGTTTTAGGACTTCCAAATTATCACAAACGGTTCTTTCAGACCATAGATTGTAAGCAAGGGTACATGACGTCAGTATTGACGCAACAACATGGGGACAAGCAATGCCCCATAGCCTACTATTCATCACAGTTAGACCCAGTGGCACGATCTTTGCCTCACTGTGTACAAGCAGTAGTTGCAGCCACAATGGCAGTACAGGCTTCGGCCTCAGTGGTGTTATTCCACCCTCTCACATTGAGAGTGCTTCATGCAGTTGCAATAATTTTACTGCAAGAGAAAATGGCATACCTTTCTCCTGCTAGACATCTTTCATGTATGACTATACTGCTGAGCCAACCTCATATGACAATTGAACGATGTACGACATTGAATCCATCAACATTACTTCCAACTCCTACGGAGGGCACACCACACAGCTGCCTGCAGGAAATTGAACAGTTAGCCTTACCTAGACAAGATCTTACAGATATGCCCTTGGATAATGCCGAGGTGACATATTACGTGGACGGCTCATGCAGAAGGGGTCCTACAGGGAAGAATCTGGTAGGGTATGCAGTAGTTACAGACACTGAAATTTTAGAAGCTCAATCCTTACCACACAACTTATCTGCACAAGCAGCTGAACTGATAGCTTTGACGAGAGTATGTACTTTAGCAAAAAACAAGTGTGTAAACATATATACTGACAGTCAGTATGCTTTTTCTACAGTACATGCATTTGCACAACAATGGAAAAATAGAGGAATGATAACATCTAGTGGAACACCTATTAATCACGCGCAGTTTATTTTGGAGTTATTAGAATCTGTTCAGTTACCTACCAAAGTAGCTATTTGTAAATGTGTAGCTCATACAAAACAACAAGATAAAATTTCGAAAGGCAATGCACGAGCTGATGCAGCTGCAAAGCAAGCAGCCTCAGACTCAGAAACTTTACTTTTAAATGAGGAATTACAACCCTCTGAGATTTTAGATTTAGACATGTTAAAAACAATGCAGACACTTACTACAAAAGCAGAAAAACAAAAATGGGTAAAACGAGGTGCAATTCTTGAGAATGGAATGTACATTTCCAAAGAAAGAAAACCGATATTGCCGTCTAATTTATTTAGATATGCAGCTTTGTTGAGCCATGGGCAGTGCCATGTCTCAACAGGGGGGATGGTACAGTTAGTAAATCAAATATTCCAAACATACGGATACACAAACTACACAAAAAAAATTTGTGCAGCTTGTCATACTTGTAACAAGCATCATGCACAAGGAGCATTTAAAACTAAGCAAGGAAGTTTTCCTATACCACCATACCCATTACATACTATTTGTATGGATTTCATAGAATTGAATAAATGTGAAGGGAAGAAGTTTTGTTTAGTTATTGTAGACATGTTTTCTAAATGGGTAGAAGCTTTTCCAACCAAAAACCCGGATGCAGCAACAGTGGCAAAAGCCCCGATAAAAGAAGTAATCCCTAGATTTGGCATTCCGGAGAGGATTTATAGTGATAATGGCACACATTTTGTGAATCAGACGATTCACCAGCTTGGGAGATTTTTTGGTATCTCCTTGAAGAACCATTGTGCTTACCACCCACAGTCAGCAGGACTGGTGGAAAGGTACAATGGTACCCTAAAGAACAAATTAAGGAAGCTAGTAGAAGAGACCCAAAAGAATTGGATATACTGTCTGCCTTTAGCACTGCTGAGTATGAGAACGGTTCCAAATGTAAAGGGTCTGACTCCCTTTGAAATGCTTTTTGGGAGAGCATACTATGTGCCTCAGTGGAAAGCACTCATGCCTGCAGAGCAAGAGGCTGACAGTTCATTAGCAGAATATATGAAGAAATTGTTAAGGAATAAATCTGTTTTGCAGTTTAACTCTTTTTCAGATAAGGAACAGACCAGACCGGTGGAAGCAGTCTTGGCTCCTGGGACGTACGTTTAGGTGAAAGTGACGAAAAGGAAGAATTGGGCGAGTCCAAAGTGGGAGGGACCATACCAGGTTCTGTTGGCAACGCCTACTGCAGTCAGAGTAGCTGAGAGGACGTCCTGGGTTCATTTAACGCATTGTAAACCAGTAAAGAACTTTCAACTTGATAAAAACTTTGTGACTGATACACAACCAGACCGAGATGGCCAAAAACAAAGTGAATAGAAGTCTAGCTCAACCCCAGAGATGTTGCATAATCATTTTGTTGTGTGTACATTTATTAACTGTAATTGTGACAATTTTCCTCTTGCTGTTGTTTATCCTACACACAACCACACAAGTGAAAGTGGGAAGGCGTGATGAAACGTCTATAGACTGGCATCCAAATTTTAACACATACCTGGCCATGAAACATGTGTATGCAGAGACTATGAACATTTCAAATTGCTGGGTTTGTACAGCTATACCAACAGCATATGGAGGACTGGTAATGTCCGCTGTCCCTTTGGGGATAAATGAGACTTGGGAGAATTTACTTTTCGACACAGGAACTGTGAGATCACAGGACAAAATAGCTTTATTTTTACCTGTCACACAAAAAGGAGTTGTATGTTTCTACAAAAATGATACCCTCCAAGATGGATGGAGTAATTGTAATATTACAATATCCTACAAGTGTTACATTAAAGTTAAAAGTGGAGGTACTGTTTGTAATACTATGATTCATATTTGAGCACAATGAAAACAGCATTGAATGAAGTACGACAAAACCGTGTTTTGTTTAAACAATTGTCAGTTATAGATCAGAAAATGTTTCATGCAGGGCTGATGCGTATTAGTACTAAAGTAGAAAACTGTTATTTTATTTGTGGGAAAAAGGCATATAAATGATTACCTGAGAATTGGTCCGGCAGTTTTTTTTTGGGTTACTTGGTTCCGGCAATAAGACATACTGCAGAATTACCTTTGGGTAAGATACGAAACGTAAGGGAAACAGCTCGAAAATCTGAAGGTCCAGTTAAGAAACCTGTGAATTCAGTTGGGAAGATCGAAGCTGGTTGGAAAGACCATAATTCAGTAAAAGACAAAAGTGAATTGACTCATATGGACTTGAGTGACAGTGTTATATCCTGGGCAGGAATACTCCCAGCTTATGGAGCAGTCAAATCGATCTGGGAGCTGAGGAAGTTGTCGAAACTTCTCGAAGTAATGAGTAATGCAACTTTTTCCGCCCTAGAATTGGTGACTGATGAACTGAATGCAATGAGAACTGTTGTGCTACAAAATCGGATGGCTCTTGACTTCACCCTAGCGGCGAGAGGTGGTACGTGCTCGCTTATCAAAGAAGAATGCTGTGCTTTTATCCCCGACAATCGCCACAAGATAAATAATCACCTAGAGGTAATTCAGCAAGTATCAGCCATGACTGAACCAGGCCCAAACCTACTGATGGACTTTTTCCAGAATCTGTTTGGGGGGTGGGGTTCCATCCTAATGAACATTCTAATTGCTATTTGTGTGGGTATACTCCTAATAGGGGCATGTGTTTGCTGTGGAATTCCCTGCATGAAAAGATTAATCAAAGATTTTGTTGATGTATCTGTTACTGAAACTTTCTACCAAGATATTGAAATTGAAAGATTGATTTCAGATGACGCTTTCTCTGATATATAGATTAAATGACACACCTAGCTGAAAATCCTGAGCGGAAAAGGCTAGGAGATGAAATGACACTATGCATACTTCAAAAAAGAATAAAAAGTATTAATAGGGGGGAAAATGTTAGAAAAATGTGTATTTAAATACATGAGAAATGCTAGTTTAAAAGCAAAGTAGTATATAATGCATTTTATTCTATTAATCATATAGTAGTAAAATTAATTCATGTCTAAATGTGAAGTAGTTTTGAAACTGCAGTGTGGCTTGAAGCAAAAGCTGATCCCTGACCCTGACAGAATGCTAGCTTAGAAAATTTTAATGTTTATGCTTTTCACAAGTGATTATCTGCTGGGTCAGGAAATTAAATGTGTGAAATAATAATCTGCTGCTCTTCCTGTTAGAATGAGATGGCCTTGTATATGTGTTACTTAGATATCACACAGCTGTGTGAGAAAGTGTAACAGAACAAAGACATGCATTAAAAGACTGAAGCTGCTATTGTATTCAAACTGATATGAAACCTTGAATAAATAACTTTACAGGAAGACATTATGACTGACCAGCTGGATAGCAAGGCCGTATTGTATCTAAAGGAAAAGTTTTTTTTTAAATGTACAGCATCAGCAAACTTAATGAATGTAGAATTGTAAGCTAAAGTGATGTAAATGCCCTGTGACATATCACATCAGTAAGGTGGGCATAGCTAAATGTTAAACCTATATAAAATTGTGTGCTTCCTGTTTCATGTCTGACAAAATTCTGTACCTGTATGTTTTTTTGCCTCCTGGTGTACACTAGTAAATGTTTGAATCTGAGCCTCCTGTGTATTGAATTCTGATTTTTTATTTAACATAGTGCAATATACAAAGTAGGTTTCACAGTTATGTATGTTTAGCAGTATGTTAGTGTGTGTATACAGTTTTGCAAACAAACATGTTGATATACCTATCTATCATATGGATACGTATGTATGTCAATATATGTATGTATATATATATATATATATATATATATATATATATATATATATATATATATATATATAATATGCATATATGTATACATACATAGAGAGGGATGTAGGAATACATAGACAGATGTAGATAGATAGAATATGTACAAACATATATATGTAATACACACATACAGATATAGATATATGTAGATACATATACATAGACAGACAGATTGGACTATCTACAGGTATGACTGTATATGACGATCTCACACTCCCCCTGTCCCACCCCCTCTGTCACTCTCACCCCCTCTCTGTCACACCCCCCCTCCATATCTATAGCAATATATGTACATCAATATATATATGTGTATATGTATACAGACATATATATATATATATATATATATATATATATACAAATATATATATATATATATATATGTATATATATATATATATATATATATATATATATATATATATATATACATATATATATATATATATATATATATATATATATATATATATATATATATATAGTGAGAGAGAGAGAGAGATGTATATATATTCTGAGTGAGGCACATGTGTACAAATGTATTGCAACAGGTGCCTGGTGACCAAGGCATGGAGTGAACACCAGTGTCAAAACTGGAGTACCATACCCCATTTCAAATCACCTACACCAGTAACCACCAGATATGTGATTGGCTGCCCACCACTGTATGTGTCAGGGGTACACAGGGTCATAAATGTGTACAATAGTCCCCCAAATGATATTCACAGTAGCACACTATTCCTGGAATACCTGCACATGGTATGTGTCAGCAGACATGGTGTGTCAGCTATGGACATGTAGGTCAGTGTACCCCTCCACACCACACAATGGCTGCCATGGTATGTACCTCACATGACAGCTACAGATATGGAGAAGAACACAGTGACATGTACAACACTGTGACAATGCACTCAAACACATTACCAATGCACAGTGACTGACAACACCACACAGTACACACATACTACCCACATAGAGGTTACCACTCCTGGATTTACATACTTAAGTCACACCCATGACAGATGTCCAACAACCATAGTAACACCTCACACCATCCACAACCTAAATGACTGCTGTGTGTCATCTGTGACACTGCAGTAGAGAGCACATGGCGGAGGTACAGGTTCCTACCCACAGATAAGACATACCCTGCAATAAACCACACAGCATTAAGAAGCAAGACTCCCCATGAGTACATGTCACACATACCTCTGTTGAATGTTAGTCAGATAGGTAATATGCCAAATCATAAAAGGGAATTGGGGAGGAAAATTTTAAAACCCCTTTTTTCAAAATAAAAAAAAGGGGGAATTTGTTGGGGGTTTTCCCCAAAAACAGGACAAAATTAGCCCTTTTATTTTTACCTGTCACACAAAAAGGATTGTATGTTTCTAAAAATTTCCCTAAAGGTGGAGAATTGAAATAACATATCTTAAAGAATTTAAAAGTAAAATGGAATTTTTGAAAATGTTTATTTAAAACAGAAAAAACATTAAAAGAAAAAAAACCTTTTTTTAAAAATTTTCATTATAGTAGAAAATTTTTAATTCTTTGTCTAAAGTAAAAAATTTTATTTTATTTGTGGGAAAAAGGGCTATTGACCTGAAAATTTGGTGGCGTTTTTGGGGTTACTTTTCCCAATAAACTCTGCAGAAATTTTAAATTGAAATAAAAACGCTCGAAAATTTGAAGGCCTTGAAATGTGAATCCAGTTGGGAAAGAAAGGGGTTAAAGACCAAATTCATAAAAGAAAAAAATTTGCTTTTGGGATTATGAATGAACCGGGGGAAATACTACCAGGAAGCAAATGACGGGGAGCTGAGGAAGTTGAAAATTCAAAAGGAAAATTTTTTAAATTTGGTACGATAACTAATGAATGAGAATTTGTGCTAAAAATGAGGGCCTTGACTTCCCCCCCTAGGGCAAGGGGTAGTCCTTTATAAAAAAATGTGTGTTTTTTCCCGAAAAATTTGAAAAATTCACCTGAGGTTTTTGCCTCTGGGAAACCACTGTATTTTGAATCGGGGGGGGGCCTCCTTGTTTTTAATTCTATTTTTTATTTAAAAACATTTTTTGCAATTTTATAAAAGATTTCAAAGTTTTGTTGTTACTTTTATGAAATTTCACCAAAATTTTGTTGAAATTATTTCAATGGTTTTTGTAATAAAATGAAATGAAAAATTAAAAATAAATAAATAATATATATTAAAAAAAAATAAAAATATTAAGGGGGGAAAATGTTAAAAAAGGATTTAAATACATGAAATGTTTTTTAAAAAAAATAGAAAAATTTTTTACAAACATATATAGAAAAATTAACACTAAATTGAATATTTTAAAATGCATTGAAGAAAAACGATTGCCCCTAAATCTACAGTTTTAATGATGGTGATTACTCGGGGAAAAAAAATTTTGAAAATTAACCCTTTTCCTTTTAAAAACCTTTATTTTTCTTAGAATAATTTTAAAATGTAAAGAAAAAAGCATATTAAAAATAATATTTATTAAATATATAAATTAAAAAAATTTTAAAAAGCATTATATAATATAAATTTATTAAAAAATTTTTAAATTAAATACATTAATAATTAAATTTAATATATTAAATTTAATATAATATAATGGGAAGGGAAAGAAATATAAAAAATTTGGGGTTTTTGCATGTGAAAAATTTTGTTTTTTTTTGCCTCCTGGTGACAAGGCATTGGATGAACAAACAGTGCAAAACTGGTTTTTTTTTACATAATTTTAAATCAAAAAAACATTTTAAACCACAATATGGATTGTCAATTATTTTGTAGTAATATAAATTTAAATATAAATATATTAATAATTTTTTGGAAATACTGAAGGATGTGGTCAAGACAGTGTGTAGTAGAAATGAAAAATTTAATGAAATCCAAAAATTATGTAGTACTTAACATGACAGACAGTTTGGGAACACGGGTTGACTGTACCCCCCTTGTCCCATTCCCCCACCCCCCCACACATTCCAATCAAGTTAATGACAAAAAAATTTAAATATAAATAATTAATTATTTAATTTAATAAATAAATTAAAAATATAAATAAATAAAAAATATTTTTATTTAATATAAAAATTTTTTTTTTTGGGGAGAAGGTTTAACGATGGGGACATTGCAATTACAACGGGGCCTTAAAGGCAGGATCCCAGGTAAAAGGGGTACCATACCCCTTTAAATTAAAAAGTCCAAGATAGTTTTGGGCCCCCCACCCTGATGTGCAGGGGAACCATCATAAATGTGTACAATGCCCCCAAATGAAACAGTGGCCTTTCCGGAATACCTAAGGGTATTGTAAGGAATTTTTATTGGGAATGGGTATGTATTGGGGGTATGGATAATGCCTCTATGGAGGGACCATGCTGCCATGTAAAATCAAAAACCTTAAAACCCAAGTGTACAAACCACCCCCTAAAAATGGGTTACCCCCCTGGATTTCATTTAAGAAAATGCAATGAAAACCTTTCATCCCCATAAAATTGTCTGTTTTCGGGGCCTAAATGGACACTGGGGAGGACAGGTTCCACCCACGATAAGACTATGAAAAAACCGTTTGAACGCTCCCCAGGGTTGCCAATACCCTGTGGTTAGTAATAGGTTTGCCATATGAGCATGGAAGTTTCGACAGGTCCTACATACGGGAAAGGCGGGTACAAAAGTTCTGTGTTCCCCAATCCCCATATTTTTTTAGAGAAATTTTTTAGTTTTATTTTTTGGGTTTTAGATGCCTCCTTTATGGAAACTCTGCTCCCCAAGTTACATACAACCCTGTTAGGCTGGTTTTACAAGCCCCAAGGTTTTTTGTCCTTTGGAGAGTGTCCGGGGGTCCATAGGATTCAGGGGTTTTTTCTGCTTTCTGAGGTCCAGGAATCTTGTGAAGGGGGTTCAGCAGTGGGTTTGTTTTTTTTGGGGGGGGGGGCCCTGAGAACCTGTCTGACAATTTTGTAATTTGTTTTGAATTATTTGTTGTTGTGCTTTGGAAGGGGGTTTTACCAGGGCAAAAAATGGGGGCCGTGGTTTTTGATGCCCCCTTTACCTCTCAAACCCATGGATGTTTGGGACCTTTAATGTGTCGACTCCCTTTTTTGGAATTATGTCGTTTGAGTGTTCCATCTTTGAAAAAATTGTTTGGCGGGGGAAGAAAACTGTCCTTTTGGGGGCTTTTTAAGGGGTTGTATCCATTTTTTCCGAGATGCAAAAAATTTTTGTGGGGGTAATTGTTTGTTCCCCCCCCAGTCAAAGTACCATGTTTTTAAAAGTGTAAATTTGTTTTGAAATTTTTCCTTATTGTTTTCTTTGGGGGGGGAATGTTACCAGGGAAATTTATTTTTGGGGCAGCTGAGGATGAGAATACAGACCTAAAAAAAACCCCCCCAATAATCTTTACCGAATCGGGCAGGGGGGAGGGGGGATGTGCCAGGACTGTTCCTTTTGGGTGAGCATGATATGGCCATTTACATGGACCAAAATGCAGGATTTAAAATTTTGGAAATGTTGTACCCAAAACAGAAAAAGTGCAGGTTTTGGGGCCCAAATTTCCACTTAAGCTGAACTTTTTTTCCTTTTTGGTGGCCCCCCAACCACAACAAAGGGGAGCAGACCGGGGCATTATGAATATTTTTTCCCGCAGCAGCAAGAGGGCTGCAGTAAGCCTTTTTAAAATGACGGGGTTGGAAAATTGGGGGTAATCATGGTTTTTTTTGTGTCCTGGTCGTCAAATTAAAGGGAAATTTCCCAAGGGGGTTTCAATATCACCAGCGGGAACTTAAGTGTTGTCTCCGCCGACAACCAAACAATGCAAGTGGGGCCCACGAAAAATTTAATTCCTATTTAGTTTTTTGGTGTAACAGAATGCAGGTTATTGCCTTGGTTTTGAGTGTATCAATATTTAATGTCTTGATATTTAATAGGCTCCCGGGATTTTGTCTCTGTGTATCATCCAGTTGGGCCGTTGTGTGTTTTTTCCCTCCGCGGCCCCCCGTGTGCAACGTTCCATGGGGTGATGTTTTTAAAAAAACCTTTAATGTCGTGTAATTTTAAATTGGCCCGGGTGGCCTTGTTTTGCAGGGGTGTGCTGTGGTGTTTTGCCCTGGTTTTGTGTGCAACTGGTGTGTGCATTGTCCCCTGTGTTTCTGTTCCTCAGGCCCCTGTGCTGTCTGTGTCATGGGGGACCTGTCAGGTGCCATGGAAAATTTGAAATTTGAAAAATTTTTTCCTGTTTTCCACAGGGGTTGCCGGTGTCATGGCGGGGAATAAACGGGTCCGGGGCTGTAAAACATCAATGGCACGGGAATTGCCATCCCTTGGGTCACCAAATTTGGTCCAGTGTCCCCCCATAAATGGATTGCCCATTTAAATGTTATGTGGAAAAACCAGTTCCCCACACAGCAGCCATGGGCATGGCCCTGAGATGGTACCACACAGACAGATGTCCAGGGGTTCTCGTGGGAGCATCCATGGGTGTACTGCCCCTGTCAGACATGCCCACAGAGGTCTTACAACCTCAGCTATGTTTCGGGCTGTCATGCAGGCACAGTCACATATGGAACAGTACACCAGACAGGGTCTGAGGGAGCTGACAGCATGTCACACAGCCATGACTGACAGTATGCGTGACATTGCGGCTGCCATCTGTAATTTCACCGATGTCATAGACAGACGTTGTGGGGGCATATTAGACCGGTTCCACAACTACATGTCCACGAGCCAGGGTGATGGTGGACAGTTGAGGCATCGACGTGGGTGTATGCCAGCAACAGCAGCAGCTGGCAGTCGTCACGGACGACAACAGGGCCGCAACCACCCCATAGTGCCAGCAGCAGCCCCAGCAATGCTGGGTCTGTGCTGTCATCAGACCACCCCAGGAGACCACGTGTATGTGGCTCTGGAGAGGCCAGACAGGGATCTGTGTCCAGTCAATGAACACCTGCTTCTGATGACAGTACCCAGTCTGGATTGGTACCGGATACGGTCCGTAGCACCCTGCAAGGCACAGGTACCGTGTCCATGGCCAAAGACACTGATCTGTATGACCTGGCAGGTACAGTCTGTGGCTGTCCACAAACACCAGTATATGGCAGTCATGAGGTTGAACTGTATACATCCATACACACATGCGAATTGACAACACCTAGGGCTACCACATACACGCACACACTGCATCAATATTGTCCCACCTTGTACTGCTGTCCCTCACCAACACACATACACATACATGTCAATTGGTGGTATCAGTGGCAGACTCAGGCATACCAAGTTCACACCCTGTGCATATGATGAAACTGTGCCACCTCCTGCAATCTGTAACATCAGTGCAGGTACAGGTTAACATGTTGCTGATGCACAGGCTGACTACATAGATGTATAGTAATTGTATCATGTTGTTAACAGTACTGTGTGCTGATATAATTGTGGGTATATCCCAGCATGCCTGATGCAGTAAGGGTATGATTGTCTTGTACTGTTGTCTACACCCATGGTAAGTACCATAGTGTATCATCTGCACATGTTGGCATACTGGTGGTAAGGATGTCAACAGAAGGCTACATTCATAGGTAGCACAGGGGATAAGGTAATGAAAGTATTGATACGCAATGATGGACATGTAAACTGCAAGTGGCATGTTGCCCACACTGGACTCTGCAATGCGGATGTTTGAGGATGTTGATATGTGTGCAGTACTACACGACTGGTACAGGACACACAGGAGCATCCTAGCACTGCAAGCTCACATCTCATACCATGCTAGACAGCCCCAACACACAATACTAACTGTCACAGGAGGGAGAGTCCCCATACATGTCAGGGATACTGTGGTGGCAGGCCAGGTAGCATACATCCTACTAAGTATGGAACCACTGAGTGAAGGCTCAGTGTCTGTTATTTGACATGTGTATTACTGCAGGTATGAGCACCTGGGTTTCCATCCAGTTATTGTACATCCTGATGGTACATGGTCTGTACACTTGTGTGCGCTGAGACTAGACCCTAGCCATTTGACCTGTGTATTTCCATGTATATGTGTATAGTGGCTGCATATTTGCACTGTTACCTACTGGAAGTGGTACAGCTTGTTTGTTGTACAATGGACTACATGCAGCCCTGCTTACTGTAGCTTTGTTTGCATGCATGTTTGCTTGCAGTTACCCTGGAACACTAATCCCACCTGCAATGCAGAGTTACAGAGCTTCTGTGGATTCCTAGTGACATCTGCATAGCTTACTATATGTATGTCCATGTCTCACTTGACAGAACATCACTGTTTGTCCTGTTCACATGTAGGTTGCCTGTGACACATTGCATATGACTTACCTGGCATTTGTCCACGTGAGCAGTCATATATACCAGTGCTAACTAATCACAGGCACTACACCCTCACATACTCACCTTCTGTTGAACCACCTGCTTCGCTAGGGATGGCTTGCACCTGTCACCCCTGGGCTTTCGGATATTGGCAAAGGCTCTTGCTACCCCCATAGTGCCTTTTTTAGGCAAGGCTCAAAAGACAAACCCACCTCCATTGGTATCACAAGGGATAAGAAACTAAGAGTAATGCTACTCAAAGCCAGAAGTCTAAACCTCAAGATGCACGCACTTGAAACTCTCCTTAGCATGGAGAACATCAATATCTGTGCAGTAACAGAAACCTGGTTCAGGGCTCCCGACAGCACCCCAGCACTACCAGGTTATACCTCATACCATACTTTTCAACCCCAAAACTTGGACCGAACCACAAAAGGAGGGGGAGTATCGATATTCATCAAAGATACCCACACCTCCAGGTTGGTGGCAAAGCACGAAGCATCAGAGACTATCCATGTGCAACTAACAGTGGGTAAAACTGACTTCCAGTTTATAGCCTGCTACAGACCACCCTGCCAAACCCAGGAACCCCACTCGGCCTTCCTGAGAACACTGGAAAATATGAAGGTCTCTCCAAACACCATTATATTGGGCGACTTCAACTACCCAAACATAGACTGGGAGCATTACTCTTGCTCCAACACCCTAGCCCAAAGGTTCCCAGAATTTATAAACTCAAATGCTATGGAACAACTTGTTACCACTCCCACAAGAGGGGAAAACATACTGAACCTGATCATCACCAACATGGGGACTCTATGCTCCAGACCAGAAGTGTATCCCTCACTGGTAAGATGAGACCATAAACTAATCTCACTGGATATTCACATCCCGACCCCACCCCCTGCCCAGAAAACCACAGTGAAAAACTTCTCTAAAGCAAATTTCACACTTCTCAAAACTGAGGTGGAATCTTTCAAAGCCCCCGGGCCTGTGGAAAATCGGCCCAGACGCAGAATCCTTTATAAACGCATTCTATGAACACCTTCGGGAATGCATGGATCATGCGATCCCAAATAAAACCAAGACCCAATCCTCCAAAGGCAGACGTCCTGTCTGGTGGACCCCAGCCATAAACAAACTATACAATAGAAGGAGGAAGTTACTAAATGATAGAGCAAAATCCCAAAAAGGGAAGGCATCACTGATCAGTATTAGCAAAAAACTACGGGCACTCATAAAATTGTCTAAGGCCAGCTTCGAGAGAAAAATTGCACAGGACACTAAGGATAATCACAAGGCTTTCTTTAGTTATGTTAGGAACCTGGGTGGTAATTCCCAGATATGCTCAGAATTAGTCCAAAATGACAAAAAATACACCGAACCCACAGACATTGCCAACATCCTAGCTGACAGGTTCAGCGCAAACTTCTCCCCCCCTCCACACCAAAAGGGCAAATATCTATCCCAGATGCTCAGGTAAGAGCCGCCCTCTCCAAAGCAAAAAACACAGCATCAATGGGGCCAGACGGTGTCCCGGGCTGTGTCCTACATGAACTCCAAGAAGAGCTAAACCCAAACATAACACTACTGTTCAATCTCAGCCTTACTACAGGATATGTGCCCAAAGAGTGGCGTACAGCAACAGTGGTCCCTCTCCATAAAGGTGGTGCCTCAACGGATCCTGGAAACTATCGCCCCATAAGCCTGACTAGTCTGGTCTGCAAAGCTAAGGAAAGGATCATCATGGACCTCATAAATAAAAATATTGGGGAACTACAGACACTGGATCCTACCCAGTTTGGCATTGTTAAGGGCAGATCCTGCCTCTTAAACCTGGTTGATTTCTTTGAAACAGTCACCAAGGCCATTGACGAGGGGAAGGAGGTCCACACAGCCTACCTAGACCTCGCAAAAGCCTTCGATACAATACCCCACTCGGGCATTATAGATAAGCTCACCAGCTTAAATATAAACCCCTATGTCACTAGATGGAATGCAAACTGGCTCAAGGACAGAACCCACATGGTTAGAATTGCTGGAGCCATGTCAGACTCCAAACCAGTTACAAGTGGTGTCCCACAAGGCTCAGTCCTGGGACCTCTCTTGTTTGGTATATATTTCTCGGAGGTACAGGACAACATGGAAGGACTGTGGCTGAGCAAGTTCACAGATGACTGCAAACTGGGCACCATAATCGACTCTCCAGCTGACACAAGCATCCTCCAAAAGGGCCTCATAGAAACAGACAACTGGTGTCAGAGCCATGGCCTCAAGCTAAATGCCAAAAAGTGTATAGTCATCCCCTTTGGCAAAAACAAAGTGCCCACAAATCACCACATAGGTGGTAATCCATTAAGTACAGAAGAAGTAATTAGGGACCTGGGGACCCAAGTTGATAGCAATCTCTCATTTGACAACCACGTGGCCAAAGTGGTTAGAAAAACATTTTATATAGCCCACCTAATCATGAAGGGATTCACATCTAGATCAGGGGAGGTCATCGTGCCTGTTTACTCATCCCTCATTAGGCCCATAATTGAGTACAATGCCCCTTTTGGGATGTACCTTACCAGACACCTGCAGCAACTGGAAAGACCCCAAAAGTACCTCACCAAGAGGATCAAAGGGCTCAAACAGATGCCATATGCTGCCCGGTTAAATAAACTCCAGCTCTACTCAGTGGCATACAGGCTGTTCAGAGGCGATCTGTGCCTGACGTATAAAGCCATGTCCAACCCAGAATTAATGGACATGCTGCACCTCAGATAATCCAAATCCCA
The DNA here is from genome assembly GCF_019279795.1 of Protopterus annectens. NCBI lineage: Eukaryota > Metazoa > Chordata > Ceratodontiformes > Protopteridae > Protopterus > Protopterus annectens. The sequence continues at coordinate 1,855,558,923 of NC_056728.1, forward strand.
TCGAGCTACGCGCTTGAGAGACTTGAACCTCAGCACTGAAATAAATAGGACATGCTGGAGGGACAGATTCATAACCCAGAGGCTCCCTTCACTCTGGAATAAATTCCCAGTCCAGGTTAGGCAGAGTCCCTCATTGACTCTCTTCAAGAGGAATCTTGATGAGTGGATGGGAGATCGTAGGTTTACCCGGGTATCACTTCTGTGTCACTGTTAGACAGAGGCACAGTATACTAACCTCGAAAAAGGACATAGCAAAATAAATTTAAAATGGGTGGCAAAAGCCAAACACATTCTGGCTAGGCTTATAAATGCCCTAGGGCAGATAGCCTAGTATGAACCTATGAACCTATGAACCTATGTACCTTGTTCCCCATTGGCCCTATGTGCTGTTAATCACCATGGCAATCACAATACTATGGTAGCATGTGCAAAGGTCACTTGTCAGTCACCTCTATGGTACAGTTGTGGAATATGTGGGTCATGTGGCAATGTCACAGCTGCCACATGTACACAGTCAACCCTCTCCCCTACACATGGACGTACAACACATGTATGAGATGCAACCACATAGCCAAACTGGGGACTAAGCACTCTGAACCCAGTACTGGCATAACCTGTCAGGTGGCATGAAATACTACAGTGACTACAATACCAGTCTGATGTAGACCTACACTGACAGCAATCCAAACACGTGAACACACTGGGCCATTCGTGGAGCCTCAGAATAGCATCCTGCCTGAGCAGCAGACACCTCTGCAGCTGGCACACAGGCATATGTTAAACCGGAACACAGCACGTGCAACACATAGCACACAAATCCTGTGTGCCAAACAGTCACAGCCTGTACAGCTAGGCAACACACCAGCTACAGTTGTGTTAGGTACCTTTATTGTCCGGTACAGTGAGGTCCCGCTCACCAGGCTGGACAAGGTGAAGGTCACAGTGATATGCCCGTGGGGCACTATGGTCCACCACATAACACAAGCATACAGGTCAGTCAGAGGCATGGACACATATGACTCAGTCATTGCCCATGCCACTATGGCTGACCTGTGATGTACCTCCCTGGACTACATGATAGGGAAAATGGAAGGGCTCTCTGAGCATGTGGCACAGACTGGTATGACCCTGACCTTGGTTGGCATCATACCCTGTCCAGGAATGCTGACGTATTACTGAATGCTGATGAATTACTGTAGCTACAACACCCTAGCTGAAAGGTTCCTAGCATGTAGTCACTGCATTGCTATGGAACAACTTGTTACCACTCCCACAACAGGTGAAAACATGCAGCACCTGTTCACCAACAACATGTAGACTATATGCCCCAGACCAGATGTGTATCCCTCGCTGCTAGGATGATACCATATACATCTCACACTGTATATACACATACCACATGCAGCACCCACACAGAAGACCACAGTCATAATGTTATCCAGTGCAAATACCATGTATTCACATGTGGCAGGCATCAGACATGGGAACTATTGAAGGTCACAGGTACATATGTGTATTTGGCACACACATACATCATCTGTGTCCATTGCCATTACTGGTTTAATCGATGTCATGCATTATTGTGAACAACAACCCACACACATGGGCATTCTGTGTGACAAAACCACACGTGGCATGTGTGGAATTCAAAGCCATAACTAACTGTGCTATGAAGCAGTAGCAGAGCATGCTATTTGCATTACTGGGAGATTTGCCCTCTTCCACTGTAGTTGTAGGGTGCTGACATCATCTCTGTGTAGAGTTTGGAATATGCAGCAGCTGGTGTGTTGTACTGGTTGGCAAAAGGGTCAGTTTTCTCACAGGTGTAATTGCACACACCCTACTTCCACCCCCCCACACACACACTTGCCACATTCAAACCCCTATTTAATTATGTTATGAAACTCAAGATGGACACATTAGCAGAGCGCGCTATTCGCATTACTGGGAGGTTTCTCTTCTCCTGCTGTACTTATAGGGTGCTGACATCATCAGTGTTTAGAAAGGGGAATGTGCATCCTGTTGTGTGTTCTCCTAGTTGCCAAAAGGGACATTTCCCTCACACAGATTTGCACATACACTAACACCCCTCACCCAAACACATGATTCAACCCCCTACCTAACTATGTTATGGAACACAAGACAGATGCATTAGCAGAGCGCGCTATTCACATTACTGGAGGTTTCTCTTCTCCTGCTGTAGTTATAGGGTGCTGACATCATCAGTGTTTAGAAAGGGGAATGTGCATCCTTTAGTGTGTTCTCCTAGTTGCCAAAAGGGACATATCCCTCACACAGAATTGCATACATACTAACCCCCCTCAACCCAACACTTGCAGGATTCAACCCCCTTCCTAACTATGTTATGGAACACAAGATGGACACATTAGCAGAGCACGCTATTTGCATTACTGAGAAGTTTTTCTTCTCCTGCTGTACTTATAGGGTGCTGACATCATCAGTGTTTAGAAAGGGGAATGTGCATCCTGTAGTGTGTTCTCCTAGTTGCCAAAATGGACATTGCTTTCATACATAATTGCACACACACTAACCCCCCTCCACACACACTGAGCATTTGCAGGATTCAAACCACAATCTAACTATGTTATGACACTCAAGACGGAAGCATTAGCAGAGCATGCTATTCGCATTACTGGGAGGTTTCCCTTCTCCTGCTGTACTTATAGGGTGCTGACATCATCAGTGTTTAGAAAGGGGAATGTGCATCCTGTAGTGTGTTCTCCTAGTTGCCAAAAGGGACATTTCTTTCTTACAGAATTGCACACACACTAACCCCCCTCCAAACACACTGAGCATTTGCAGGATTCAAACCCCTACTTAACTATATTATGACACTTAGAAGACACATTAGCAGAGCGCACTACCCGAATTACTGAGCATCTGTTCTGCACCTGCAGTATTTATAGGGTGCTGACATCATTATTTCTACAGAGGTATGTACATCTAGTACTACCTGTCAGGTGGAGGAGAGCATATATATGCATTTGCAGCCACCTACTTCAGGGTCAGATATGCACATCGCACTGGCAGGTTATGTTCTATACCATGCTTCGTGACCACAGGACCTGTAACACATAACACAACCAGTTCGGACCACCCCTCCCACATCCAGGACACACACTTTGCTTCCCTGGGAACAGTGCTAAGATATGCAGGTGTTCACATACACCATTCCAGTTGTTAACGTCAGGTACAGGTATATTGTGTGTGGGAACTACTCAGGCCTCTACAACATTACCCTACAGCCACTACAATTTGTGAGTCCATGTGCTATGGCAGAACCACTCACCACAGCCACAAGGGGGAATACATATTGCACCTGACCATCTGCAACATGGGTACTCACTGTTCCACACCAGAGGTAGACCACCATTGTTGATATCTGACCATACCCACCTTTCCCTGGACATCCATATCCCATCCCCACCCCCAGGCAATGTTGGCACTGCAAACAAAGTGTATTTATCAAAAGCAGACTTTACACTTGTGAAGACTGGAGTGGAAGACTTCAAAGGACCCATGCTGGGGGAGTATACAGGCCACTCTGCATAATCCTTGACAATTGCATTCTATGAGCATGTGGAAGGTTTGCATTGATCATGCTATCCCAAATATACCCATGACTGCTCCACAACAGGACACCTGTCAAGTGTACACCAGCCATATATGAGCTGTCCAACAGACGGAGTGAGCTAATACATTGCAGAGCAGTAGCCCACAGAGGGAGGACATCTCTGAACAGTACTGGCACAACACTTCAATCCCTCATAATCATCACGACAAAGTGTTGACAGTGAAATTGTCCAGACAATGCAGATAAGGCTCCCCTCAGTCTGTTATTGATGCCCACTTACTGTTAGAGGTCCTCACCAACCCTCTTCCAGCACACACCAACAACATGGATGTGGCTTAGCAAATTCAACCCCTGGGATCTCCACTGTGTCCCTGCTTGACAGAGGCACAGCACACTAGCCTCACACGGTGCCTTATGTGACCTACTTTACAGTGGCACAGTAGCCTACTGTACTGGGGAGGCAGACGCCAAGCACACTCTGGCTAAGCTGTCATTCCCTAGGGCAAACAGCCTAATGTTGACCTCTACACCCATATGTTTAATTGTCAGATGCACAATATCTGTTGCTGATAACCTGTTTCTATGAACAACTTGTGTATCTGTGGAAGATGTTTGAATATGAGAGGGATCCACTATATCACGTATGTCTCTGTAGTCATTTAACTGTGTGCACTGGGCAGATTGCTGTAATGTGGTTGGTTCCTGGAATTACGTACAAATACCGGATATGTGTGGCCAACTGCTAAACTGAGATTTGGCCTAAGTGTGTGAGCATGCCCAGTTCAGGCTTTCCATGGCATGTTGTCTGGCATATGTCTCATTTATCGAAGTGTGCGAGCATGCCCAGTGTGAGCTTTCCATATGTTGAACTCTGCAGCCCACCACATTTGTGGATGAGTGCGAACTTCATCAATATCTCAGATTTATGGTTGTGTGTTGTGTGTCATGTTGTGTAGTTACTGTCCAACTGCTTTGTGTCTGAACACAACAGGGATTATACTGTGCCTGCAGGGTTTGCATGGGATACTTTGCATACAGTTGTCAACATCCTTTCATACTGACCTAACACTGTAGTACCGTATTGTGTACTGGTTCAGTACTTTCACTGTGGTGGACAGTATCCTGGGCTTTAGTCCTATCACTGCTTTACATTTTCATAGTGAGCACAACAGCCTGGTTAGGGGCCAGTTGTGCACATCTGACCATGTTGCATTATGTTCAGATATAAACTACTTAAACCAGGCTTGTACAACATTGGTAGTGTATTCCACAACGTAGGTGTACATTGGCAAACACTAGCGATGTGCCCTAGGCCATTTCTAATGCTAGTCGGAGAGTGTGTTTGTCCTTCGACACACATTGTAAGTGGAGTTTGCCATGACATATGTCATGGTTAGTATACTGTGCCTCCGTCTACCCGTGACATAACAGTGATACCCAGGGTAAACCTACCATCTCCCGTCCACTCATCAAGATTCCTCTTGAGGAGAGTCGATGAGTGACTCTCTGGCTAACCTGTACTGGGAGTTTACTCAAGAGTGGGGGTGGCTTTTGTGTTATGGATCATTCAGTACAGCTTGTCCTATGTATGTCAGTGCTGGGGTTCAGGTCTCTCATGTGCATAGCTCACTGCCATTCAGATTGTACAAGGTGCAGCATGTTCATTGATTCCAGCTTGGACATGGCTTTGTACATCAGGCACAGCTTGCCTCTGGGTGGGCAGCATGGCAGTGTGTGGAGCTGCAGTTTGTTTAATCAGGCAACACATGGCATCTGTTCAAGCTCTTTGATACTCCTGGTGAGGTACTTTTGGGGACTTTACAGTTGATGGAGGTGTCTGCTGAGGTACATCCCACAGGGGCTATTGTAGTCAATTGTAACACTGATGAAGGATGACTGCAGAGCCACAATGACCTCCCTTATCTAGATCTGACAACCTTCATGATTAGGTGGGTATATGGTATGTTTCTGTAACCACTACAGCCACATGCTTGTCCAATGCAGGATACCTATCAACTTGTGTCCCCAGGTCTCTCATTACATGTTAAGTACTTAATGGGTTAACACCTATGTGGTAATTGGTGGGCACTTACTCTATATCCACAGGGGCTGACTATACACTTTTCTGTAATTAGCTTGCTGACATGGCTATGGCACCAGTTGTCTGTTTCTATGTGGCCCCTTTGTGGGATGCTTGTGTCAGCTGGAGGGTCAGATATGGTGGCCAGTTTGTAGTGCTCTGCAAACATGTTCAGACACAGTCCTCCCATGTTGGCCTGTTCCTATGGGACATATATACCAAACGAGGGAGGTCCCAGGACCAAGCCTTGTGGGATGCCAGTTATATCTGGTTTGTAGTCTGACATGGCTGCAGCATGTCTGACCATGTCAGTTCTGTCCTTGGTCTGGTTTGCAACCCCTCTACTGACATAGGGGTTTATATTTAAGCTGGTGAGCTTATCTATAATGAACACGTGGGGTATTGTATGGAAGACTTTGCAAGGTCCAGCTACGCTGTGTGGACCACATTGCCCTCATCAATGACCTTAATGACTGTTTCAAATGAGTCAAACATGTTTAAGGGGCAGGATCTGCACTTAAGAAAGCCACACTGGGTAGGGTCCGGTGTCAGTAGGTCCCCAATATCTTTATGTCTGCGGTACATGCTGATCCTTTCCATAGCTGTGCAGACCAAGCTTGTCAGGATTCTGGGGTGGTAGTTTGCAGTATCCATTCAGGCAACACCTTTGTTGAGAAGGACCACTGTTGTTGTACACTGCTCTTTGGGTAAATATCCTGTGGTAAGGCTGACATTGAACAGTAGTGTGATTTGACATTCCATTCTTCTTGGAGTCCATGTTGGACTCAGCCCAGGACACCATCTCATACCATTGCTGCTGTGTGTTTTGCTTTGTAGATGCTGGCTGTTACCTCAGCATCTGTAATGCGAGGGGGCCAACAGTCTGCTGGGATAGATATTTTGCATTCTGAGGGGGGGGTTGCACTGCACCTGTCAGGTTGGATGTTGGCAATATGTGTGTGTGTTTGGTATGTTGTTTGTAATATTTGAGTGAATCAGAGCATATCTGTGAATTCCCAACAAGGTTCCTACCATCAGTTAAGAAAGCCTTGTGATTATCCTTAGTGTCCTGTACAATTTGTATCTTCATAGGTTTATAGGTTCATACTAGGCTATCCACCCTAGGGCATTTATAAACCTAGCCAGAGTGTGTGTGGCTTTCGCCACCCCTTGCTATGTGAATATTATGGCCATTTATGATTTACTTTACTGTGCCTCTGTCTGGACGTGACACAGTGAAGACCCCCAGTGTACATCTACGATCATCCTTCCACTTGGCAAGATTCCTGTTGAAGAGTGTCAGTGAGGGGCTCTGCCTAACATGGACTGGGATTCTGTTCCAGGGTGTAGGGAGCCTCTGGGTTATGTATCCGTCCCTCCAGCACATCCTATTTCATTATGTGTTGAGGTTGATATCTCTCACTCTCACAGCTCCGATGGCTTTGGGTTTTCTGGGGTGGAGCATGTCCATTACTCCTGTGTTGAACATGGCATTGTACAACAGGCATACAACGCCTCTGTGTAGGCAGTATGTGACTGCATTCAGCTAGGGTGTCTACAGCCAGGCAGCATATGACATATATTTGAGACCTTTTATCCTCTTGATGAGGTACCTTTGAGGTCTTTCTAACTGCTGCAGGTGTCGGGTAAGGTACATCCCAAATGAGGCATTGTACTAGATTATGGGTCTGATAAGAGAACAGTATAGGGGCACAATGACCTCTGTTGACGTAGATGTGAATCCTTTCATGATACGGTGTCCAATATAGACAGTCTTCCTAGCCACGTTGGCAATGTGAGTGTCACATAACAGGTTACTGTCCACTTGTGTCCCTAGGTCCCTGATTACTCCTTCCATACATAATGGTTTACCACCTATGTGGTAATTTGTGAGTACCTTGTTTGGTATTCGGTGAGACATTCATACTGTCCAGTGTCTTCAGGACGGCTGGGTGGGTTTCCTGTGTGTGAGAGTGTGGTCTGTAGCATGCTACAGACTGTACAGCAGTTTTGCCTATGGTTAGTTGCACATGGGTGGTCTCTGATGCTTCGTGCATTGTCACTTACCTGGACGTATGGGTGTCTGTGCTGAATATGGATACTCCCCCTCCTTTTATGTTTTGGTCCAGGTTTTGGGGCCATAACGCATGATATGAGGTATAACCTGGTAGTGCTGGTGTGCTGTCAGGATGCTTGCTGCAGGTTTCTGTCACTGCACAGACATCAATGTTCTCCATACTGGGGAGGTCCTCAGGAGCATGCATATTGAGGTTTACACGTCTGGCATTGGTCAGCATTACCCTTATGTTTCTTTCCACTTATGTTTTCTATGGTGGGGGGTTAGTCTTTTCAGCCTTGCCTACGAAAGGCTCTATGGAGGTGGCAAAAGCCTTATCCAATATCCAGACGCCCAGGGGTAACAGGTGCAAGCCATCCCTGGAACAGCAGCATGGCTTGTCAAGCATGACATCCCAAGCAGACAGACATTGGATCCCCTTGGAATGACACCAGTAACTGTGCCACTTCTTAAAGCTGATCATTCTGTGTTTGTACTGTGGCATCATTCTTGGTGAGGGTAGGATGCTGCAATCGGTCAGTGTCATACCGGCCTGGACTACATAATCGGAGAGCTCATCTATGTCTCTTTTCATGTAGTCCAGGGAGGTACATCTCAGGTCATTCACACCAGCATGGACAATGACGGCATCATATTTCTACTTGCTTTGAAGTGACCTGCGTATTTGTGTTATGTGGCATATTGTAGGAGCCTACAGGCAGCTTACTGTACCCTTTCCCTTGTTCAGGATGGTGAGCGGGACAGCAGTGTGTCTGACTATGGAGTCACCTATTACATCTGTATCAGGCATGTTGTTTCTCCTTCTGGCCTGTGACTGTTTGGCACACCAGCTTTGTGTACTATGTGTTGCATGTGCTATGTTTGGAGGTTGTGGTTGCTTGGGTGTCTGCTTTGGAGGCCTCTGTTGGTGTGGCGTGTTTGTAATTAGGGCCTCTGGGAATGTTTTTCTGTGTTTATGTCTTTGGTTTGCAGTTGTGATAGGTCTATGTGGGACTGGGTTTGTGGTGTGTGTGGTTACCTTCTCCTCCTGACTAGTTTTGACAGTACTGAGTTGAGGGAGCTCAGCCTCCGGTTTGGATAATTGGTTGCATCTCTCACATATATTTGTATTTCTTGGGGGGAGCTCAGGGTTGTCTGTGCACTTGGGGCAGGTGTAACATTGCCTCAAGATTCACAGATTCAACTTGTTGTAACTGGCCTTAGTGGATTATATGTGTGGACATATTTTATTGCCATACTACTGATCAGTGATGACTTCCCTTTTTATGTTTGCTCTATCATGTAGTTCATAGGTTCATAGGTTCATAGGTTCATACTAGGCTATCTGCCCTAGGGCATTTATAAGCCTAGCCAGTGTGTTTGGCTTTCGCCACCCATTTTAAATTAATTTTGCTATGCCTTTTTTTGAGGTTAGTATACTGTGCCTCTCTCTAACAGTGACACAGAAGTGATAGCCGGGGTAAACCTACGATCTCCCATCCACTCATCAAGATTCCTCTTGAAGTGAGTCAATGTGAGACTCTGCCTAACCTGGACTGGGATTTTATTCCAGAGTGAGGGGAGCCTCTGGGTTATGAATCTGTCCCTCCAGCATGTCCTATTTATTTCAGTGCTGAGGTTTAAGGCTCTCAAGTGCGTAGCTCGATGGGATTTGGATTTTCTGAGGTGCAGCATGTCCATTAATTCCGGGTTGGACATGGCTTTATACGTCAGGCACAGATCGCCTCTGAGCAGGCGGTATGCCACTGAGTAGAGCTGGAGTTTCTTTAACCGGGCAGCATATGGCATCTGTTTGAGCCCTTTGATCCTCTTGGTGAGGTACTTTTGGGGGCATTGTACTCAATTATGGGCCTGATGAGGGATGAGTAAAGAGGCACAATGACCTCTCCTGATCTAGATGTGAATCCCTTCATGATTAGGTGGGCTATATAAAATGTTTTTCTAACCACTTTGGCCACGTGGTTGTCAAATGAGAGATTGCTATAAACTTGGGTCCCCAGGTCCCTAATGACTTCTTCTGTACTTAATGGATTACCACCTATGTGGTGATTTGTGGGCACTTTGTTTTTGCCAAAGGGGATGACTATACACTTTTTGGCGTTTAGCTTGAGGCCATGGCTCTGGCACCAGTTGTCTGTTTCTATGAGGCCCTTTTGGAGGATGCTTGTGTCGGCTGGAGAGTTGATTATGGCACCCAGTTTGCAGTCTTCTCCGAACTTGGTCAGCCACAGTCCTTCCGTGTTGGCCTGTATCGCCGAGAAATATATACTGAACAAGAGAGGTCCCAGGACTGAGCCTTGTGGGATGCCACTTGTAACTGGTTTGGAGTCTGACATGGCTCCAGCAATTCTAACCATGTGGGTTCTGTCCTTGAGCCAGTTTGCAACCCATCTAGTGACATAGGGGTTTATATTTAAGCTGGTGAGCTTATCTATAATGCCTGAGTTGGGTATTGTATTGAAGGCTTTTGTGAGGTTGTGTGGACCACCTTCCCCTCGTCAATGGCCTTGGTGACTGTTTCAAAGAAATCGACCAGGTCCCACTGATGCTGTGTTTTTTGCTTTGGAGAGGGCGGCTATTACCTGAGCATCTGAGATGTCAGGGGGGCAGCACTCTGTTGGGATAGGTATTTGCCCTTTTGGTGGGGAGGGGGGGGAGTTTGCACTAAACCTGTCAGCTAGGATGTTGGCAATGTCTGTGGGCTCGGTGTATTTTTTGTCATTTTGGATTAATTCTGAGCATATCTGGGAATTCCCACCCAGGTTCCTAACATAACTAAAGAAAGTCTTGTGATTATCCTTAGTGTCCTGTGCAATTTTTATCTCGAAGCTGGCCTTAGACAATTTTATGAGTGCCCGTAGTTTTTTGCTAATACTGATCAGAGATGCCTTCCCTTTTTGGGATTTTTCTCTATCATGTAGTAGCTTCCTCCTTCTATTGTATAGTTTGTTTATGGCTGGGGTCCACCAGACAGGACGTCTGCCTTTGGAGGATTGGGTCTTGGTTTTATTTGGGATTGCATGATCTATGCATTCCTGAAGGTGTTCATAGAATGCGTTTATAAAGTATTCTGCGGTCTGTATTTTCCACAGGCCCAGGGGCTTTGAAGGATTTCGCCTCAGTTTTGAGGCGTGTAAAATTTGCTTTAGAGAAGTTTTTCACTGTGGTTTTCTGGGCATGGGGTGGGGTCGGGATGTGAATATCCAGTGAGATTAGTTTATGGTCTGATCTTACCAGTGAGTGATACACTTCTGGTCTGGAGCATAGTGTCCCCATGTTGGTGATGATCAGGTCCAGTATGTTTTCCCCTCTTGTGGGAGTGGTAACAAGTTGTTCCATAGCATTTGAGTTTATAAATTCTAGGAACCTTTGGGCTAGGGTGTTGGAGCTAGAGTAATGCTCCCAGTCTATGTTTGGGTAGTTGAAGTCGCCCAATATAATGGTGTTTGGAGAGACCTTCATATTTTCCAGTATTCTCAGGAAGGCCGAGTGGGGTTCCTGTGTTTGGGAGGGTGGTCTGTAGCAGGCTATAAACTGGAAGGCAGTTTTACCTACAGTTAGTTGCACATGGATAATCTCTGATGCTTCGTGCTGTGCCACCAACCTGGTGGTGTGGGTATCTTTGACAAATATTGATACTCCCCCTCCTTTTGTGGTTTGCTCCAAGTTTTGGGGCCAAAAAGCATGGTATGAGGTATAACCTGGTAGTGCTAGGGTGCTCTTGGGAGCCTTGAACCAGGTTTCTGTTACTGCACAGATATCGATGTTCTCCATGGTAAGGAGAGTTTTGAGTGCGTGGATCTTGAGGTTTAGACTTCTGGCATTGAGTAGCATTACTCTTAGTTTCTTATCCCTTGTGATACCTATGGAGGTGGGTTTGTCTTTTGATCCTTGCCTAAAAAAGGCACTATGGGGTTAGCAAGAGCCTTTGCCAATATCCAAAAGCCCAGGGGTGACAGGTGCAAGCCATCCCTAGCGAAACATTGTGGCTTGTCAAGCATGTCATCCCAGGCTGACAGGCATTGGATCCCCTTTGAATGACACCAACACTTAAGCCAATTGTTGAAATTGATCATCTTGTCTTCATATTGTGGCATCATTCTTGGTGAGGGTAAGATGCTACTCAAGGTCAGGGTCATACCGGCCTAGGCTTCATGCTCAGAGAGCTCCTCTATGTCTCTTTTCATGTAGTCCAGGGAGGTACGTCTCAGGTCATTCACACCAGCATGGACAATGACTGAGTCATATTTGTACTTGCCTTGGAGTGACCTGAGTGCTTGTGTTATGTGGCGGATCCTAGCGCCCGATAGGCAGCTCACCGTGACCTTCTCCTTCTTCAGCCTGGTGAGCGGTACGTCAGTGTGCCTGACGATAGAGTCACCTATTACAAGTGTATCAGGTGTGTTGTTTAGCCTTAAGGGCTGTGACTGTTCGGCACACTGGCTTTGTGAGCTATGTGTTGCACGTGTTTTGTTTTGGGGTAGCAGTTACTTGGGTGTCTGCTTTGGAGGTCTCTTCTGCTTAGGCAGATTTTTATTTAGAGCCTCCGAGTATGTTTTTGTGTGTTTATGTGTTTAGTTTGTTGTCGTGGTAGGTCTATGTGAGACTGGAATTGTAGTGAGTGTGGTTTCCTTCTCCTCCTGACTGGTTACGCCAGTACTGAGTTGAGAGAGGTTAGCCTTCAGTTTGGCTATATGGTTGCATCTCTCACATGTGTTGGAATTTGTTGGGAGGAGGAGAGGGTTGTCTGTGTACATGAGGCAGTTGTAACATTGCCTCAAGATTCCCAGATTCACCAGCTGGACCAGAGAGGAGATTGACAACTGACCTTTGGGCATGCTAGAATAGTATTGGGAATTCCTTTATAATTGAAAAAAGGGCCAATGGGGAACAAGGTACTCAAAGGGAATTTGTGAGGGTGTAGTGCTTTTAATTTTTTAGAGCTGACATATAATTGCTTTAGTGAGCAAGTGCCAGGTAACTTAAATGCAATGTGTTACAGGTAACTTAAATGCAAAAACGACAAACAGTAACTTTCTTTCAAGTTAAACAAGGAAATAAGTACAGTAAGCAATGCAGATATCACTAGGGATCCACAGAAGTGCTAAAAGGCCACATTTTAGGTGGAATTAGCATTTCAGGGAAATAAACAAACAACAAGCATACAAATAAAGCTAGATTCAGCAGGCCTGGATCTAGTCTATGCTACAGCAAACAAGGTGTACCAATTTCAGTAAGAAACAGTTAGAATATGCAGGCACTATAAGCTTTTAACCAGAAATTCCCTGCTCAGAAGGGCAGAGTCCAGCCTCTCCTCCCACAAGAGTGCAGACCGCAATCCTTCTTAACGTAAAATAACTGCTTCCTCATTCTCTTGCATGGTTTGGTAATGGCTGGAGTCCACCATGCCAGATGCCTGCGTGTATGGCATTGTGTCTTGGTTTTATTTGGGATTGCATAATCCAAGCATTCCTGGCAGTGTTCATGGAATGCCTGTATAACAGGTTCTGAGGTGTGGCCCATATTTTGCACCTGCACAGGGCCTTTAATGGATTCCACATCAGTTTGGAGGAGTGCAACTTTTGCTTTACACATGTTTTTCACTGTGGTTTTCTGGCCAGGGACTGTGTTCAGGATGTGTATATCCAGTGTGATTACTCTATGGTCTGGTCTTACCAGTGAGGGATACACTTCTCATCTTGCCATCCAGTACCCATGTTGCTGATTATCCTATCCAGTATGCTTACCCCTCTTGTGGGAGTGGTACGTTGTTCCTGGGCATTTTGGTTTATGGATTCTAGGAACTTTTGTCCTACAGTGTTGGAGCTAGTATAATGCTCCCAGTCTATGTTTGGGTATTTTCAGTCACAAAATATAATGTGGTTTGGAGGGCTTGATATATTCATGTATTCCAACACAGGCCAGGTGCAGTTCCTGGTGTTAGGACGGTAGTCTGTAGCAGGCTATAAACTGGGAGGCAGTATTAGCCACTGTTACTTGACCATGGCTAGTCCATGCTGCTTCTTGTTGTGGTACCAACATGGGGGTGTGGTTATCCTTGACAATTATTGCTAGTCACCCTCCTTTTGTAGCTTGTTCCATGTTTTGCGGCTGTACCGCACAGTATGAGGTGTAACCTGGTAGTGTTAGGGTGCTGTTGTGAGCCTTGACCCAGTTTTCTGTTACAGGACAGATATCAACATTCTCCATATTGGGGGAGTTTAGACTGCATGCATCTTGCTGTTTAGACTTCTGGCATTGGGTAGCATTACATCTAGGTTCTTATCCCTTGTGATACCTATGGAGGTGGGTTTGTGTTTTGAGCCTTACCTATTTAGGCCACACTGTGGGTAACAACAGCCTTTGCTAGTATCCATAAGGCCTGAACTGATAGGTGCATGCCACCCCTAGCAGGTGGAGCATCATGTCATGCTCAGCATGTCATCCCAGGCTGGCACACATTGGATCCCCTTTGACTAACTGCAATACTTCAGCCATTTATTGCAATTGATCATCTCATCGTCATATTGTGGCATCATGCTTGGTGAGGGTAGGATGTTAGTCAGGGTCATCAAGTCTGCATATACTACATGTCGTTACATTGCTTAACACATGGCATTCATGCCTCAGGTGGTGCTGCAGGGCTGCCTCTGTCGGATGCACATACTACACTCCCTGTACATGTTTGAGAGAAGGTTATGTCATTTTAGGCATCCCTGTTATTATATGAGTGAGTCAGAGAGGGGTATCATTCTCAGGGTTCCTACTGAGCCAGTGTATGTGCTATGCATTGCCTCTTTGCCAAGGCCAGGGCATACTGGGCACACCTCCTTCTGCCTACTGGGGCAGGCTGAGGTTGTTCCTCCTCCGAGTCATGCTCTGCCTGTGATGGCCTTGGCAATGGTGGGGGGCTGTTTGGCCTGGCCCTATGCTAGTCCTGCTGCAGCTGTTTTCACAAGATCATATTATGTAGCATAGCACATACCATGACAATTTGGGTACATGTAGTTGGTGAGTACTGCAAGGCTCCACCAGATGTGTCCAGACACCAGAACCATGACTTGAGCAGCCCAAACACACGCTCTATTACATTACGTGTTTGTGCGTGTGCCTCATTATGGCGTTACTGTTCAGGTGTGTGTGCATTTCTGATGGGTGTCATCAGCCACGGCTCCAGTGCATAACCTGCATCCCCCACTAGGTGTCCATGTGGGATGTCCCCATTGGCAAATGTCTGGTACAGCTGCATCAAATGCCAGATATGGGAAACATGGTAGCTCCCAGGGCAGCCAGCACACACATTCATTATTATGCCCTGGGCATCACACACAACCTGGAAGTTGATGGAGGGGAAGCCCTTGCAGTTAATGTAGGCCCTACCCCGCTCAAAGGCTGGTGCTTTGATGCATATGTGTGTGCAGTCTATTGCACCCACTACCTCAGGGTATTCCGCTATTTGCTGGAAGAGACGCATATTGCTGGCAAATACCTCATGGGCATTGGGGAAATATACATGATCACCGACATGTGCTGACATGGCATCCAGGAACTGGTGCAGTACCCTGGAGGCTGATGCCTGTGATATTCCCCAGTTCGTCTCAGGAAGGTACCTGTTGCTAGTATTCTTAGGCCAGCACATACCTTGGTTTCCACTGGGATGGGTTCCCCCTCTGTTGGTTCTGTGTGTGAGGCGTGGCCTGCACAGCTCGACAATTTGCTGCAGGAGGTCTCTGTCCACTCTATAGCGCTCTACTATCTCCAGCTCGTGTAACCCATGGTAGGTGATCCTGGGCCTGTACACTCTTCTACGTCTCCTCACTGTGGGTTGTCTGGCACCATTTGCATTGTCACCACCCTCAGCAAGTAGCCTATATCTCCTTATGACAGCTATGGCAGCCCCTAGCATTTCTGCTCTGAGTTCAGCTTTTTCAGTTTTCACTTCTAATAGCTTACTCCTGTCTTGCAGTGTCTCTTGAGAGAAACATCCTGCACTGCTGTTTGCAGAGTTTTAAGTGCTTGGCTGAGCTACTATTCTGCCTGTGTAATTGCCTGTTTCTAATTGTTTTCACCTGCTAGCTCCAGCAGTATTCCCTGCTAGCTTCCTACTAATTCTGTTGCTTCCTTTTTCCTTTCTGTTTCCTCAGGGGGGGAGCAATGTGCATACCAGCAGAAACACGCTCACAGTGGCTTACACGTGCGCACACAGGCTTATATGGTTCAGAATCTACTTATTCGGGTTAAAACGTGCGCACACTAGCGCAAACAGTCTTACAAGTCTGCCAACAGGCTCCCACGTGCTCAGTCTGCCTTACACGCACACACACTGCCCTACTCGCTCTTCATGGTGAGCACACGTGCGCATGCATGCCCAGCAAGAAACTTTGGTGCAAGCAACAGTGTACACCTTCCATTTCTTGACTTTCCCATGCTTATCTTGTGGCACTCCTCTTTCCATGATATGTGTCTGACATCTGTCATGTAACACTGACTTCGAATGAACTGCATTTCTTTCTACCATTCCCCCCTGTGATGTCACCTATCTCCTACTCTATTCCTCCCCCTTATGTATCTCTTACACTACTCAGAATGTGCTCATTTGCTATGTGACAGTGGAATTCAATATCCTAACACTCATTTACATCAGATTGCCTACTAATGCTTAGTTACATGTCTTAGACTCAGCTTACCCCCTTAGCAACCACTAAATGGTGGTCATGTTGTTTTTGGTCTGCTGGTCCCTGCATTGTAAATCCATGTAGTGCATAAAACCCACATTTGTGGGTTTATAACCTTCATTTTTATGTTTTATACAGCGCAGCCCGTTTGCACGGGGCTGCGCTGTGTTTTCGCAGAAAAAAAATATTTATTTCTTATATTTGACTCAAGGTACCTTGCCAATGGCCACATATTTGGCCATTGGCATGCTGCCTGACACATATGCACCCTTTATTTGGAGCTGACATGGCTCCATTGTGTTTTTTGCAGAAACGTACTCAGTTGTCAACTGAGTACATCTCTGCAGCTAAAACGGCTCTTACACGGGCTGCTTTGGGCTTCCTGGATCGCTAATCTACCTCATTTGCATGCCTTTCGGCTGCAAGTGAGGTGATTAGCATATCCACGCCCACTCCGTGTAAGAGACATTTTATCTGGTCTCTTACACGGGATTTAGGGCTGTTCCTGGATCGCGAAGGCTGCATGGAGTCTTCCACTACTCTTAGACTCCGTGCAAGCCTTCGTGAATCCTGCCCATTGTGAATGAAGAAATGAAAGAGTACCAAAACAAAATTGTATTATGGAAAATAAAAAAGAATATATGTGAGAAGAATAGAAAGGACTGATATTTAAATATTATGAAAGCATTTTATTACGTTGGTAGATGGAAATATTTAGAAATAGATAAGAAAAAAGTCATAATGATGGGATATAATTACTATAAAAAGATTAAAGAATGTAATGATTTTTTTTTATGGAGATTGTCTCTTAGAAAATTGTTGGTTAAGCAAATATGTCATACAAGAAAATGCAAGATAGAATATGTAAGAAAGAGAGGGTGGCCTAATGGTTAAGGTGTTTGCCTTGCAAACAGAAGTTGCAGGGTTTGAGTCTCTCAAGAGATAATTGGCTAGACTTAAAATGGCTTGCAAGGGCAGTTAGTCTAGTACTAATCTATGAACTTAATAAATGTGGAGAGTTTAAGACTACTGCGCATGCATTTTTGAAATGTGAAAGAGTTAATAATTTCTGGAAAGAATATGTAAACATAATATGGTGAAAAGTGTGTTAAAATTTGAGCAAATAAATATGGACCTAATAGAATTTGGTTATTATGGTGCATGAAAACAGGAAGAAGTGAAGTAAAAGGACAGAGTAATATTTTATGTTTCATGGACTATATGGAACAAGAGAAAAAAGTAAATTAAATACAATAGACAATGGACTTTGACAAAGATTTTGAAGAAAATATTGTTTTGGTTGTGGATATAAGAGTGGGGGAATGCTTAAATTGAAGTTTATAATGTATGGAGATTTGTAAATAATGCAAATATGTGAATATGTAAATAATATGGAATGTATATATTAATAAAACCCCCTAATCATCATTGTTGTGAGTGGGACTCATTCTGGAGGAGCACTTCCTGTTTCAGGTCTAAGAGCAGAGATGACCCAGAGAAACAGGGAGGCAGATGGAAAGGAAGATGATGCAGTATTGAAAGAAATGAAGAAGAATACCAATATTGAGACTGGACAATGTGTGCAGGATTCTCAGGAAAGGTTTCAAAGAAACCTGTTTGATGAATACGAGTCAACAAATCATGGATGTATAATTACCACCTTCCAGTCGGGAGGTTTGCAAGAGGATTTACCTAAAGAAATGGTGGTGCAGAGTGAGACAAAAATTGAAGGAGATGTTTCCCTGAAAGGGAACATTATAGATAAAATACAAAAGAAGGATGCAAAGACAGTCCTGAAGAATAGTAGTAAGATGGAAAAAAGCATATGCAGGGAAAGTGAAAGAAGGCAAATGTGGAGTAGCCGAAAAGAAGGCAGAAGCAAATGAAATACAGAACCATGTGGTAAGGACTGAAAGTAAAGAAGGCAAAAAAAATGGACAAGTAGGAAGTGTGAAATAATTTGGGTATAAAAGCACATGAGGAAAGAGCATTTATTTTTATTAACAAAAAGGGATTTTGTGACATTATATTTGAGACAGTTTTTTTCCAATGGAATTTTTTATTGGAAAATATTAAAAAAAGGCTAGAACCAATGGAATCTTTATGTGATAAAAGCCTTTAATATGGAAACAAAAAAGAAATTTCATATACAATTTTGAACAGAGGTAGAAAGAGAGACTTGAAAGGACATTTGAAAGCTTTATGTAAAGAAATACTGAACATTGCAAAAGTTTATGATAAATTAATTTATGAAATGGTGGCTGGGATTGTAATATTGTGTTAAAAATAGAAAGAGAAAACAATTATATATGTAGCAAGCATGATAAATGAGATGGGGCATAAGGGTGTTGTAAAATACTGGGGACAACCCAAAATATGTTTTTTGTGGAAAAGAGGGACATTTGAATTGTGACAAAAAAATTTATATTTGTGTAGAAATGGGGTATGATGCTAAAATGTGAATTGACATGCTATAAATGTAGCAAAATTGGACATTTATGGATGGATTGCAAAAACGAAAGTAAGGAAAAAGAAAAAGAAAGAGATGAAAATGAACAATAAGAAGTAATTTTTGAAGTAGTACAAACTGAAAAAATAGATGAGAAAATATAATAAAGAGGACATAGGCTCTTAAATAAGTGATGAAGAATATATAAATTGGGAGGCTGTAAAATGAACAAATCTATTGGTAAAAGGATAGCATACATAAAAAGAAAATTTAAAGGGATAAGTTCAAAAGAAAAAAGAAATGAAATGGATGAAAAAGAATATCTACAACTAATGATTTGGAGTTGGTATAGTAGTTAAGGTATGTGACTCATAGACACAAAGTACAGTGTTTGATTCTCACTTTAGGGAAGGAAATTGGATAACACTTGAATGGCTTATAAAGAAAGCTAACCTAGTAATTAGCTATGGGTGCATAAAACTATGAATTAAAGTAAAAGGGTAAATGAAAATTTTAGAGTGCTTTCTGTAAATCTGAATAGTATTAAGAATATAGTAAGAAGAATAGGAATTTTGGAGGAGTGTACTACCTGTGATGTAGATGTAATCATAGTAAACGACACAAGATTTTTAACAAATGAAGAAGTATTAAAAATAGAGAAACTCTGGGGAGGAAAGATAATCTGGAATTTGTAAAATTAGAGGTGCTCTGGAATAGCCATATCCTGTGGAAATACAGTAAAATATTAGATATAACTATAGCAAAAATGGGAAGATTAACCATTGCATGTTTAAAATGGAAAGAACAGGTATATAGAACTGCAACATTATATATTTATACTAATTGTAAATAAAGGAATGCTTATTTCATCAAATGTTGGACTATGTCGTGATAAATATGAATATTATAATAATAGGAGACTTTAATTGTGATTTAAGAGGTAAACGTACAAAGAAAAGCAATGATGTAAGAAAACTGTTAGAAGATATAAGATCTGGTAAGTTAAAACTTTGAGACAAAAATTAATGGACTTAAAAAATGGTATGTATAGAACTGAAATAGTTTATTTTATAGTATCAGAAGGTTTAGTTATAGCAAAAAGAGAGGTAGTTGAGACAGGATTTTCTGATCATCTTTGGATGATTAAGGAAAATATAAAAATAGGTTTTTACTATAGCAATATTATGTGAGAATAGTAGAGAAAGAGAAATATAATAGAACATATAATTATGCACTGGGAGATTTCAAACATAATGATAGAAAGTATTTTGGCAAAAAGAATTATATGGAAGAACTAAAAAAAACAAGAGTTGTTATATAAGCAGAGAAATTTTTACAAGGAAAAAGAGAAGTTTTGAAACACTTATGCAGATTAGTAAATGAAGATGGTAATGGAATGGTAGAAATAAAAAATGTTAAATGAGAAATAGAACTTGGGAAAAGTTTATGAATAGTGTAGTACAATATGTACAAGAAATGATTAAAGAAAAAAGAATGTAGTGAAAGGAACATGGAAAGTAAAAAAAAATGTTAACCAAAAAAGAGAATAAAGAGATGGAAAATGAGAATTCTTTAAATGAGTATGACAAATGAATATGGATTTGGCTGCAGGACTAGATGGAATAGGGTACAAAATATGCAAACATTTAAGGGACTGGCAAAAATATTATTTTAAAGATTTTGAATGAATGGTTAAATTAAGGTTTTATGTATAAATAATTATGCGGTGGAATACTTAAATTCATATGGAAGAAGGAGGGTAGAAGACAATTAAAAAAGTGGATACTGATAGCATTGAATAACGATGATTATAATATCTTTAAAAATATAATATAAAAGAGATTTGAAACTAAAACTGAAATATTATAGAAGACAGCATATATACTATAATGTGGAAGGGTTGTCAAGAATTATTAATGATAGTTACAAAAATTGTGGATGATATTAGGAACAGAAAAGAAGAAGCAAAAATCATGACAGGAGACCTTAATAATATATTTGATACAACTGGGCATGAAATATTATGGGTGATAATGAAAGAATATAATATAAGTAAGAATGTTAGGAAATTAAGTATGTCAGCCTATATTAATAATAAAGTAAAAATACTGGAAAATGGCTGGTTAAGCCAAGAGGTACGTGTGAAGAGTGGTGCAAGACAGGGATGTTCAAAGGGTTGTATACTCTTTGCATTAGTTACAAATGTGATAGCATGTGAAATAAATTGCAAAATGAGGGAGGTGAGGTGTATACACCTGAAAGATTAAGAATTAATCTGGATTAAAAAAGTAATACTTTGCATACTTGAGTGTCTAGAGATTATAGGGATAGCTTTAAATGAAGAGAAAAGTAAAGGTTTAAGTGATGTAGTAAAGATCTGGGGTATATATTTTACAATGAATTAAATTTCTGTGTTAGGTATAACATTTGAGGATAAAGATACACGTAGAATTCATTGGGAATTCAATGGGAAAAACAATAGAAGAAATAAAACAAACCTATCTTTGCTGGAGAGGATACAAATTATCATTCAGAAAATGGCTAGTACAGATGGGAAAACTAGCACACTTAGCAAGTATATTTATGCTACCAATAATATTTGAAAAGGAATTA
The DNA here is from genome assembly GCF_019279795.1 of Protopterus annectens. Taxonomy (NCBI): domain Eukaryota; kingdom Metazoa; phylum Chordata; order Ceratodontiformes; family Protopteridae; genus Protopterus; species Protopterus annectens. The sequence continues at coordinate 1,855,580,412 of NC_056728.1, forward strand.
TTCAGATAATATTTTCATTTATATGGGTTGCTAGATTAAACCCAGTGAATAGAGGAGTTTTGTATGGAAATAAAGAAGGAGGCTTAGGGTTATTTAACCCAGTGGTATATGCTGCTTCATTAAATTTGTGCAAAATGTTAAAATGAATAAGTTAAAAAGATGAGGCATTAGTAGTAAAACTGCATAAATTTAAGTATGGTTAACCTGAACCTTCTTCAACCTAACTTCTACTTAAAAATTCCACCTTTCCCAACTACATACTTCTCTTCTCCTCTCTATTATTTCAAAATTGCTGAGAACTTTCATGTTATATTCCTTTTCTGTTCTTTTTACCTATTTCCCATTGCTAATTTTATATATAAGGGTTATGAATAGAGTATTTTATTTTACATATAATTTGCATATCACCAACCCTTATTTCAGATTTTGTATATTACCTCTTTTTCTTGTTCATTTCTTTACGTCACTTATCTGTACCCAGGAATTGTATCTTACCTCTTTCTTGTATGTAATTTATTTATCTTTTTCATTGCTATGTTTTCAGTCAACCACATGTCTTGGAGCTTATGTCCCCAGGTCTCCACTGAAAATGGACTGCTGGCCCAGTTGGACACTGCCCAGTAAACAAATGTAAATACATAAATAAATAAACAAATGATATTTGTTTTCCTATGGTAAAAAGACTAAAGAGAAAAACAGTGTATAATTGAGGAAATAAAATATTACCAAGAAAAAAATATTTTTGTGGAAAATAAAAACTGATGATGTGGAAAAAAACAAAAAAGTATGATATAAGAATGTAATGATAAAATGTTACTATGTAAAACCATGGAGAAATCTAACAGATGAAAAAACAAAGCTATAAAAATAAGAAGCAAATGGTGTAAGAAAGTAGAATGTAAGATTTTTTGTGGAGACTGGTATTAGATAAATTTCCGGTAAAAGGAAATATGTCATGTAAGAAGAAAAGTGATGAAATATGTTTGCATTGTCAAGAAGAAGAAACTACAGAACATGTGTTTGTGAAATGTAAAAGAGTAAAAAATTTATGGTAAAACTATGTAAATAACTATTTTTAAGATATAAAAGAAGTGGATAAAATAAACATGGATATGATAAAAAAGGATATTATAAGAACAGAAGTAAAGAATATATTAAAAAAACAGATAAAAAATGAGTTTATGTTATAGGGGTTATATGGAGTGAAAGAATAAATTAAGTTATATTTAATGGTAAATGGATTTTAGCAACAGTACTAAGTAATATCAGATGGTAGTTATGGAGAAAGGAATGTGGGTCAAGCAGGGATGAAAATTTAGTATGATTGTGTAAACAGATTTTTGTGTTTTTATAATATATATATATATATATATATATGTGTGTGTGTATATATATATATATATATATATATATATATATATATATCTATATATATATATATATATATATATATATATATATATATATATATATATCTATATATATATATATATATATATATATATATATATATATATATATATACCTAAAATTAACTGCACTCAAAAAATTTGAACGAAGAGAAGAAATTTTAACTAAGAAATGAACTTCGTGACAATAAAAGCATTCAAAAAATAGTAAATCACACCAACAACTCTTGTACAACTTTAGAGCTTTCGTCTTACTTATTATCAAGACTTCTTCAGAAAGACATGTTTCATAAGTATGAGCAACCACTTTCACTTCCTTTAAATACATTAGTTCTAGCAGGCCATTTAAATTAACAACAGTTCCTTTCCAATAGTAAAGTGTGAACAAGCAGGGTGCTGTGTGCATTTTCATTAACATTACAATCGCAGTTACATAAGGTAAATTGGTCAGACAGTAATAGCCTTGTGGTGCCATGTGCATACTAAAAGGGATTGTGTGCAAAAAGGGATTATGTGCAAAAAAGGGATTGTGTGCAAAAAGGGATTGTGTGTAAAAGCAAAAAAAAAAAAAATTAAAAAATATGGGGGAACCGGGAAGGATGAGAGTCATGCTGTGATGATTCTAATATAAACACGTAACTTATGAGTCTTTGCCTCCAAAGGTAAGTAAAGAAGGGGACGGAGGAAGGTGGAGGAGTCATGTAGAGAGTCTTACTATGCTTTGGTATCAGTGTGTGTGTAGAGAAATGTGTGGGTATGCCACCTGATGGGAGAGTGGGAGGAATGCGGTGTGGACTTGAGGGGGGGCTGTTAGGAGGCCACCCATGACAAGGTGTGTGAAGCATATGAATAACAGAGTGTCCCAGAAGACTGTCAGTGTGGATGGTACCACCCATGGGCTGGTTCGGATGGTATCACCCCTTGAATGGCTGCGTGAAAAGTGAGACCGGGGGGGTAGTTGGTGGGGTCAGCAGGGGCTAGCCTGGTGACTGGGAAAAAAAAAAAAAAAACTTTTTCTAAGCTTGTTTCCTGCCTTTCCTGTGGGTAGTCTAGCCTAGATATAGATTTGCTGTGTCCAGGACTATTTGTAGGCTTCTAGGGCCCAAGCCTTTCTGTGTTGAAAGGAAGCCTTCTAGTTTAATTTTGTTTCTTAAAACTAGACAGATTTTTGTTTCAGCACTTGTTCAGAGCTTATTGTAAGCACTAAATAAGCTACAAATTACTACAGCACTCAACTATCCTCACTGTCTAGAGGAAAACAGTTTCTAGTACTTAAATAAGCACCTATCCAGGCATGTCTAAGGGTCAGCCCACGGTGTTTTCTCCTGTCTACCTGATGAATCTGGGCATCTTGGGGCAATGCAGTAATTGCCTCATGTACACAGACAACCCTCTCCTCCTACCACCCAACACTACAACCTATGAGAGATGCACTTATATAGCCAAACTGGAAGCAAAGCTCTCTTCACCCAAGACTGGACTAGACAGTCAAGAGGAGAAGGTAAACACTTGCACCACACCACGCTCAGCACATAGTCCCTCAAAACCTACACCACCAAAACACACATATAGAAACACAAAACACACACCTACATTCGCGGAGGCTCTCAGTAAAAACCTGCACAAGCAACAGGGACCTCCAAAGCAGAAACACAAGCAACCTCCACCCCCCAACACAACCCAAATGATACATAGCCCACAAACTCAGTGTGCCACTCAACCACAGCCCATAAGGCATAACAACGTACCCAACACTCTAGTCGTAGGTAACTCTATAGTCAGGCACACTGGTGTTCCACTCACCAGAATAAACAAGGAGAAAGTTACTGTCAGCTGCCTGGCGGGTGCCAGGATTCGCCACATAACAGATGCACTCAGGTCACTCCACAACAAGTACAAATATGACTCTGTCATTGTCCATGTTGGTGTGAATGACCTGAGATGTACCTCCTTGGACTACATGAAAAGGGACATGGAGGAGCTGTCCGATCTTGTAGCCCAGGCAGGTATGACCCTAGCCCTGAATATCATCCTGCCATCACCCAGAATGATACCACAGTACAAGGACAAAATGATTGACTTCAACAATTGGCTAAGCTTCTGGTGTCATTCTAAGGGGATCCAGTATCTGTCTGCCTGGGATGACATGATCGACAAGCCACGATGCTTTGCCAGAGATGGCCTGCACCTGTCGCCCCTGGGATTCCGGATACTGGCTAAGGCTCTAGCCACCCCCTATCGTGCCTTTTTAGGCAAGGTTCAAAATTCACCACCCTAACAGGTACAGGCAAGAAGAATCTGAGGGTATTGCTACTCAATGCTAGAAGTCTAAACCTCAAAATGCACTCTCTCATGGCACTCCTTAAAATGGAGAACATCGACACCTGTGCAGTGACAGAGACCTGGTTCAAGGCTCCAGGGAGTACCCCTGCATTACCAGGCTATAATTCATACCACACCTTTCGGCCACCTAACCTGGACCGAAACACTAAAGGTGGAGGCGTGTCCATATTCATTAAGGATATCCACACCTCCAGGCTAGTTGCTCAGCATAATGCATCCGAGATTATCCAAGTGCAACTAACTCTGGGCAAGACCGCAATCCAAATTGTAGCATTCTACAGATCCCCCACCATGCCCCAGAATTCCCACTCCTCATTTCTTAATACACTGGAAAATATTAGGGTACAACCTAACACCCTAATAATGGGCAATTTCAACTACCCTACCATTAACTGGGAAAACTACTCATGTACCAACTCTTGTGCTCAATGTTTTCTGGAATTCATAAATTCCAATGCCATGGATCAACTTATCCACACCCCCACCAGGGACAGCAATATCCTAGACCTGGTTATTATCAACATGGGCAGCCAGTGCTCCACACCAGAGGTCAATTCCTCGTTGGTCAGATCCGACCATAAGCTAATCACCCTAGACATCCACATCCCTCCCCCACCCCCCATTAGGGAAACCACAGTAAAACATTTCTCCAAAGCCAACTTCACGCTTCTTAAGACAGAAGTGGCAAACTTCACGACACCCATGCTGACGGACAATAGAGGTATGACTGCTGAATCTTACACAAATGCACTTTATAAGCACTTACATGAGTGCATGGATCGTGCAATCCCTAACAAAACCAAAATGCTATCCTCCAAAAAAAGGAAGCCAATCTGGTGGTCCCCTGCCATAAACAAACTCTACAACAAAAGAAAGAAACTGTTGCAAAAAAGAGTAAAATCCCATGATTGGAGAAACTCCTTTGTCAGCTTCAGTAAGAAGCTGAGATCCCTCATAAAATCCTCCAAAGCTAGTTATGAAAACAAAATCGCCACTGACTCTAAAGACAACCACAAAGCATTCTATAGCTATGTCAAGAATCTCAATGGCAACACTCAGATCTGCTCTGAGTTACAGCACAATGGCACTAAATATACAGAACCAACGGATATTGCCAACATCCTGGCAGATAGGTTCAGTGCTAACTTTACCCCTCTGTCATTCCCTAAAGGGCACATCTCTATACCAGAAGAATGTAAAGTTCCTGTACTCACGGCTGCACAGGTAAAAAACACACTGTCCAAAGCCAAGAACACAGCATCCATGGGACCTGACGACATCCCAGGCTGTGTTCTACATGAACTACAGAACAAACTGGCACCCCACCTAAGTATCATGTTCACCTCAGGCTATGTGCCCACTGAATGGCGCACAGCGACAGTTATCCCACTCCACAAAGGGGGAGCCACCACAGACCCCGGAAACTACTGCCCAATTAGCCTAACAAGCCTGGTCTGCAAGGCTATGGAGCGTATCATCATTGAACTTATAAACAATGACATTAGTAATCTCCAAATTCAGGACCCCACCCAGTTCGGGTTTGTAAAAGGCAGATCATGTCTCCTAAACCTGATAGACTTCTTTGAAGCAGTCACCAAAGCCATAGATGAGGGTAAGGTGGTTCACACAGCCTATCTAGATCTCGCCAAGGCTTTTAACACCATCCCCCACTCTGGAATTATAGATAAACTCACTAAACTAGGTATAAATCCCTATGTCACAAGATGGGTTGCCAACTGGCTCACTGACAGAACCCACACTGTGAAAGTAGCAGACTCCAAATCCAGCTTCAGACCAGTGACAAGTGGAGTACCACAGGGTTCAGTCCTGGGTCCTCTCCTGTTTGGTATCTACTTCTCTGAAGTACAGGCCAACAAAGAAGGTCTTTGGCTAATGAAGTTAGCAGATGACTGCAAACTAGGAGCCATAATCAAAACTCCAAAAGGGCCTTGCTGAGACAGATGCCTGGTGTCAAAGCCATGGCCTCAGGCTCAATGCCAAAAAGTGCATTGTCATTCCTTTTGGCAAAAACTCAGTACCCATGAACTACCACATAGGTGGTAGTCTACTTAACACCAAAAGTGTGATAAGAGACCTTGGGACACAGGTGGACAGTAGTCTCTCCTTTGATAATCACATCACCACAGCAGTCAGGAAATCCTTCTATGTGGCACAACTCATCACAAAAGGTTTCTCATCCGGGCAAAAAGAGGCCATTGCTCCCCTCTACTCATCACTCATTAGACCCATTATAGAGTACAATGCCCCTTTTGGTATGTACCTCACAAGACATCTACAACAACTGGAAAGGCCACAGAAATACCTCACAAAGAGGATTACCGGCCTCAAAGAGATGCTCTATGCAGACCGTCTCAAAAACTGCAGCTTTACTCCGTTGCATATCGCCTACTCAGAGGCGATCTCTGCCTAACACACAAAGCTATGTCAAACCCAGAGCTTTTAGACATGCTCCACTTAAAGAAATCCCAATCCCTATGAGCTACACGCTCTAGGGACCTAAACCTCGTCACCACAATAAACAGAACATGCTGGAAGGATAGATTCCTGTCCCAGAGACTTCCCATACTCTGAAACAAACTACCTATCTATATCAAACAAAGCTCCTCATTAGCACTGTTCAAGAAAAATCTTGATGATTGGATGGGAGATAGGAAATTCACCCTGGGGATCACTTCTGTGGCTCTGCTCGACAGTGGCACAGGAAAATAATTTTCTTGGGTGGCGAAAGCCAGGGTACCTTTGGCTAGGCTTATATAGGCCCTAGGGCCAATAGCCTAGTACCTACTTATGAACCTATGAACATATGTGTGTAGGGGGTACGGGGGAGTCAAAAGTCAGGGAGAGAGAGAGGAAACACATTATATTCACTTGCACAGTTGTAAATCCATAAACACATTAAATCCACTTGCACAATTCTTCAAACCCTGTTGCACAATTCTTCAAATCCTATCACATTTCAATCTCTATACTATTTAAGTGCACATTTAATGTTCAGTTTTTCTATGTGACTCCTCCACCTTCCTCCGTTCCCTTCTTTACTTACCTTTGGAGGCAAAGACTCATAAGTTATGTGTTTATCTTAGAATCATCACAGCATGACTCTCATTCTTCCCGGTTCCCCCATATTTTTATTTATTTATTTATTTTTTTGCTTTTGCACACAATCCCTTTTTGCACACGATCCCTTTTTTGCACATGATCCCTTTTTGCACACGATCCCTTTTAGTATGCACATGGCACCACAAGGCTATTACTGTCTAGAAGATATAATCCCATGCGAAAAGGAATGCCTTTTATACACAGTGTTAGTCTCCTTTATATTAAAGGCATTCCTTTTCGCATGGGATTATATCTTGTATGCTTTTCAATGGTCTGAAGAAGTTGGCTTACCTTTCGCCAACGAAAGCACTTACCAATAAAGGAGTTTAGTTCTACAAATCCGCTCTCTTTTTTTGTTTTCACTAGTTTTGGTTTTTTGTCAGTACGTAAGTCTTGATAATAAATACGACGAAAGCGCTAAAGTTCTACAAGAGTTGTTGGTGTGATTTACTATTTTTTGAATGCTTTTATTGTCACTAAGTTCATTTCTTAATATATATATATATATATATATATATATATATATATATATATATATACATATATATATACGTGTGTGTGTGTGTGTGTGTGTGTGTGTGTGTGCGTGTGTGTGTGTGTGTGTGTGTGTGTGTGTGTGTGTGTGTGTGTGTGTGTGTGTGTGTGTGTGTGTGTGTGTGTGTATTACACTTGTAAATATTTGTAAATACATAAATATTTTGTAAATAAGTGTTATTTTTGTGTATAAATCAAGGACCACTATTCTTTTCAGTAGATGCTGTGGGATCTTTTGTGTTCACTTCAACTACCACCATCTCAAGAGGATTTCTCATCTGAAAGATGACACACTCAGAAGTGCAGCATATGTATGTTATACCCCAAGCAGAATTCAAGGATTTTTTTCCTCATAAAGGAAGCAAATGCTGGTATTGTGATGAGAGAAAAAAGGTAATTGAAACAAGTTTATTTTTGGTGGGGGGGGGCATAATTTGATAGTGTAACAATTTGACAGATTTAAAAAAAATTCTGTACTACTAATTATTACTTATTACTTTGGCAGAAATGTTGGGAGGAACAAATAATTGCAAATAAAAAATTAGTTTTTGAGCTGGGATATAGCATCTGAATGTTCTAGTAGGGCTTACTAAGTTGAATGCTACTGGCTGCCAAAAAAGCAATTGTTAGAAAATGGAAATCAAAATCTAAAGAATCAGTAACTGAAGTATTGAATATTGTAATGGAGATACAAGAGCTGGATTAGGGATCTTTATAAAAGGGAAACAGCAAATTGCATAGAAATAAATAGAATTGGTGGGAACAATTCATGCAGGAGGTGGAGAAGTAAAATTTAAGGAACTGAGCAATTCTTATAGCATCAAAGTGAATGAATATAATAATGGGAATGTTGTTATGGTTTAGTTTGTTTGTTATTACTATACCTCTCAACCTCTTAGAGCAAGAAATCTGGACAATTTTTAAATATTGATCTTAGAAACCTAGAAAGTTGATAGAACAGATTTTGCATTAGCATGGATTTTCTGAAGGATATTAAGTCTGAAACTCAAATGTCAGTCATTATTTTCTAACTTCAGTCTTTAATAATTTGCCACTGATTTTACAGAAAACCAAAATTTTGTGAAAGCTTGACCAAAAATATGAGGCAAAAATCTGGGCATTCTGTGAAAATCTGTACTGTTTAGTTGCATGCACCCCATGTTCAATAAAAATGTTTAAAAAAATTCTGGATAAATACAAAAATAATGGGAGTTGGGAGACAATGGATCAAAATTAGGGCAGTATTTAAATATTGCTCTACTGCACTTAAAATTTTAATATAACAGCAGGTTTTGTAAAACGTGCATTTTCTGAGCCATAAAGACGTTTAAAACTCTAATGACTGGCATTAGCTGACTGTAATCTGAAGTGATTTACCAGAAAAAAAATCTTATGAGGGACAGAGCAAAAATATGAGGCAAAGTCAAGGGTGTTCTGCAAAATTTGGGGTAGCTGAGAGGTATAGCAACCAGAAATTAAGTAAACCGCTGGTATTGTGAGTTGTGCCAGATATGGGAGTCGTGGTAACTGCTGGAATTGCCAGCACACACATTCAGGATGACTCCCTTTGCATTACTCATGACCTGGCAGTTAATGGAGTAGAACGACTTTCTGTTTATGTAGACCCTTCCCTGTTCCCAGTGTGGTACCTTGATCTCAATGTGCATGCAGTGTATGGCATTCAAGACTTCAGAGAAATGTGCTTCAGGGTAGAGATCCTGTATAGCTGTAGCTTTGTCCTCGGGGAGGGGGTATGGGGAAAATATATATAGTCACTAGCATGCTGTAGCATAACATTCTTCAGGAATTGATGTAGAATCCCAGATGCTAATGCCAGTGACACCCCAAGCATGTCCCCTGTTGGTCTCTGGAAGGTTCCTGTAGCTAAAATTCTAAGTGCTGTGCATATCTTGGTCTCCACAGATGTTGGCTCCCATTGGTTTGCCTTTGCTCTCAGTTGAGAATGACAGATGTTTCAGAGTTCCTGGAGTCTGCCTCTACACACCCTGTAGCGCTCTACTATTTACACCTTCTGCAGACCATGAACAGTTAAACGAGGTCTAAATACCCTTACCCTTCTCCTTCTTGCCCAAGGTCTATGAGCAATTTATCCCCTCTGAAAACACTAGAGGGGATAAATGTATCACCAAACACCATCATACTAGGTGACTTCAATTACCCTAATATAGACTGGGAACACTACTCAAGCCCAAACACCCTAGCCCAAAAGTTCCTGGAATTCATAAACTCAAATGCCATGGAACAACTAGTCACCATCCCCACAAGAGGAGATAACATACTTGATCTCATCATCACGAACATGGGAGCACAATGTTCAACACCGGAAGTATACCCCTCACTGGTGAGATCAGATCACAAACTAATCTCGCTGGAGGTCCTCATCCCACCCCCACCTGAAATAAAAAAGACCACAGTAAAGAACTTCTCAAAAGCCGACTTCACACTTCTAAAGACTAGTGTGGTCTCCTTTCAGGCCCCCGAGCCGGTGGAAAACAATACTCAAGCCGCTGAATCACTTACAAACGCCTTCTACCAGCACCTGCAGGACTGCATGGATAAGGCAATCCCAAGCAAAACAAAGACTCTTTGTACCAAAGGCAAGCGTCCAGTCTGGTGGACCCCAGCCATAAACAAACTCTACAACAAAAGGAGGAAGCTACTACAAGATAGAGCAAAATCCTTAAAAGGTAAGACACCCTTGATCACTATAAGTAAAAAAACTAAGAGCTCTCATAAAATCATCCAAAGCAAATTTAGAGAGAAAAATAGCTAAAGACTCAAAAGACAATCATAAGGCCTTCTTTAGCTATGTTAGAAACCTAGGAGGAAACTCCCAGATATGCTCAGAACTAGTTCAAAATGATGTGAAGATTACTGATCCTACAGACATTGCCAACATACTAGCTGACAGGTTCAGTGCAAACTTCTCCCCCCCATCCCCCCCAAAAGGAGAGATATCTATACCAAATGAGTGCAGCCCCCCAAACATCTCCAGCGCCCAAGTGAGAACTGCTCTCTCCAAAGCAAAAACACAGCATCCATGGGACCCGATGGTGTCCCCGGCTGTGTGCTCCACGAACTCAATGAGGAATTAAACCCACAGCTAGGACAGCTGTTTAATTAAAGTCTTACCTCTGGATACGTACCCAGGGAGTGGCGCACTGCAACTGTGGTCCCACTTCACAAAGGCGGTGCCTCCACAGACCCTGGAAATTACCGGCCCATTAGCTTGACAAGCCTTATCTGCAAAGCCATGGAGAGGATCATAATGGACCTCATAAATAAAGACATAGGGAATTTGCAGACTTTGGATCCAACCCAGTTTGGCTTTGTCAAAGGCAGATCATGCCTTTTAAACTTGGTTGACTTTTTTGAAACAGTCACCAAAGCCATTGATGAGGGAAAGGCAGTCCATACAGCCTACCTCAATCTGGCTAAGGCCTTCGATACAATACCCCACTCGGGTATCATTGAAAAACTCATCAGCTTAAATGTCAACCCATACATCACAAGATGGGTTGCAAACTGGCTGAGTGACAGAACCCACAGGGTCAGAGTTGCTGGCGCCATGTCAGACTCAAAGCCTGTCACAAGTGGTGTCCCACAGGGCTCAGTCCTGGGCCCACTCTTGTTTGGCATCTACTTTTCCAGTACAAGCAAACACAGGAGGGTTATGGCTGACAAAGTTTGCAGATGACTGCAAACTGGGCGCCATAGTAGAAAACACATCTGACACAGATATCCTTCAGAAGGGTCTCACAGAAACGGATAACTGGTGCCAGAGCCACGGCCTAAAGTTAAATGCCAAAAATGCATAGTCATACCCTTCGGAAAAACAAGGTTACCCTAGCTACCAAATAGGTGGCAATCCACTGAGCACAGAAGAAGTTATCAGGGACCTGGGGACCCAGGTTGATAGTAGTCTGTCATTCGACACCCATGTAGCTAAAGTAGTTAGGAAGTCCTTCTACATTGCCCACCTTATCATGAAGGGATTCTCATCTAGATCAAGGGAGGTCATAGTCTCCTTTACTCATCACTCATCAGACCAATGATTGAGTACAATGCCCCATTCGGAATGTATCTGACCCGACACTTGCAGCAGCTGGAGAGGCCACAAAAGTTCCTCACCAAAAGGATAAAGGGTCTCAAAAATCTGTCCTATGCTGCCCGACTGAAAGAACTCCAGCTCTATTCAGTCGCTTACGCTTGCTCAGAGGTGACCTTTGCCTAACATACAAGGCCATGTCAAACCCAGATTTGATGAATATGCTTCACCTCAAAAATCTAGATCCATCAGAGCCACAAGGGCGGGAGACTTAAACCTCGACACGGCTATTAATAGGACGTGCTGGAGGGATAGATTCATCACCCAAAGACTCCCTATGCTGTGGAACAAAATCCCGGTACATGTGAGGCAGAGCACCTCGCTGGCCTTGTTCAAGAGAAATCTTGACCAATGGATGGGAGATCGCAGATATACCCCAGGAATTACCTCAGTGTCACTGCTCGACAGAGGCACAGCAAAATAATGGGTATAGTTCCCCATACTAAAGGGGTGGCGTAAGCCACAAAACGATGGGCTAGGCTTATAAATGCCCTCGGGCAGATAGCCTAGTATGAACCTATGAACCTATGAACCTATGAACCTATAAGCAGTAGCAGCAGGACAGACTTAAGCAGCAGGATCTCTAACACTCTTTCCCTCTAGAGTAGCTTCCATGGCTATATTCTAATAGGTTTTGGAATACAAGACAAAAAGTTAAACTGAGTGTACAAGAATTGCTTTATAGCTTGTCACATAGCTCTGTCATCCTGGATTGGTTAATTAGCATACAATCCAGCTGCTTATGCTGTAATCATCATGTCATAATGTTTCTCATGTTTGCATGGCTCTGCACAATGTGTAGATATGCATACTGAATGCAAATCAGCACTACAGTGGAATGCAAGTATGGTTTTAGCTAGCTGTGTAGGGTTTATTGAATCCTACCCAAGTATTATGTTATGTTTATGTAAGGCATACATTGTATTCATAGACTGTGCATTGTATCAATAAAAAATCAAAAATACAAACACTTCTGGTTTATTTATTAAGATATAATGATGCAAACAGTGGACTGTGGTGAGTGTTAATGGGTTGAGCTAATGCACTTTGATTATGTTATGAACTGTACTACTTCAACTAAATTTATTTAAAGAAAAAAGAAAAGAAAACATTCCTTAGATGTTTAAATGTATCTGTTGAAGGAATTGCTGTCTTGTCATGCCTGGGGTTCTCTTTTCTGCTTGTTATCAGTCCTTTCTGGACATCGGTGATGATGATCCCATTCAGGTGTACCTTCTGCCAGTAACTCATCCTTGACTTCCCCTGTGGATCTTGTCTCCTTTTGTCACAGTCATTAGTCGACCTCAATGCTCATGAGCATTGGTATGACCACAGTCTTCACATTCTTCAGAGGAACCAAGCAATAGTTGTAACACAGATAGTTCTAGTCTCACCTCCATGACTACCCAGTGAGAATTAGCATTCTGTTCTTTATTAATTCTAGGTAGCCTGTAAGAAAGCACAGTTCCTAGACAACAAGCAGTGCTATTCATTGTGGCTCATATGTTGTGCAGCTCAGCCTGTCTTGCCTCTTGGAGAGTGTTTTCATCTGATGACTGTAAACTTACAAATTAGTTCTTCATATATAAGGCTGCCTCCCTCAGATCTAACACTGTGTCCACATCATTGTCAAAAAAATTGCTGAGGTCTGACTGCCAGTGTTGCTGCCTCAAGGCCAGAGCTTTCTCTACTACAGTATGATGATTTTTTTCCCACCAGGAGCCTACTGTCTTAGCCCTTACCTCAGGAGACTTGTTATCTCCTAAAAATGGTCCTTGGACCTGATGTATGTAAGTTACCCTGTCATCTTTGCAGTCAATTACACTTAAGAATGCTTTAGTTAACAAAGTTTTATCTTTTGTTGCATCACTGTTTAGCCTTAAGCAGTAAAATAAAACTGACTTTAAATTTGATTCTTCAAAGGTATTTGTTAAGATTCAAGCCTCATTGATTTATTGACAGACTGAGCTGGTCCATTAAAGGTAAAAGTACATATCAGTGTTCCCAGTGCTTCAGTTTCCTGAAAGAAATTCAAATACTCCTTATCAAACAATTTATAACTGAAGGAAGGCCACAGCAAGATAGCAGCCAAGTTAGCTAATGATACTTGAAATAGTAATCTGTTTTGAAATGTTGTTTTGATAAGATTTTAATGCATTTTTGACCAGGTCATGGCTACAAACAATATTTAGGCCATTTCATTTATCAGGTAAACAAACCCAAATAAAAATACAAGAGGCCTACCTTGAGGGGAAACAAGGAAAAGGCTAGCTTTCTCCTCCACAGATGCTCTTTGATCTGAAATAATTACAAGGGACACAAGTGCAGGTACAAATTAAGATGATGTTACATCTATGTCTTCTGGCAGCATTGAGGTCTGTGACAAAATTTAAAATATTAACTTCATATTCATATAATTGAGAGTCATTTTGCAATGCAGAACATCATCAAAAAGTGAAGAGGAAAAGTTGAACTTTTATTTCTTTAAACATTTTAGCAGCTTCCTTTGACAACTCTGCTCTGTGACATTTCAACATGTTATATCTTTTGTTATAAATATTGTTAGCATCCCTGGATGTCATCTTCAAGAAAATAATGTACATATCTAAAGAAATATTAAAAAGCAACTAGTTTTATATCACACTGGACTGCATGAAACATTAACCACAGGAGAGTATTTTACTTATATTTTGATTGAAGATTCTTGAAGGAAATATCAAATGGGTAGTCAGACTGAAACATTATAGAAATAAAATCACTCCAGGGTCAAAGCAGAAAAGCAAGTAAAGCAGCAAGGAGATTACAGGAAAGGTAATAGCAGTGCTACCTTTATACGTGAGCCTCACAAACCTAATGACATTTGCAGGGATAGTGACTCAAGGACAGTACTGGTCTTCATAGGGACTGAACCACTGCTGGTAAAATTTCCAGCCAGGAATAAACAGAGCTATGGGATAAAATTCAAATGTTATGACTTACCGCTATAGTGACTTCCACAAGAAAGAATATGGCAACAATGGGAAAGGGGTCAAACTTTTCTTAACCTGCAACCACTGTATGTAGCTCCATAAGAGTCTATTATTATTTTTTTTCATTATGCTGTTCCTTTATTTAAACTGCACAGCATTTGCTACAAGCTGAATCTGAATCTGGTCTGCAATGTAATGATCTTTATTTGTTTTGGTGATTTATTACAACTGGCCTAAAATATGTAAGTCTCTTAATGCATATGTTGTTTGCTACATTACACCATGCCACTGTTTTATATATATATATATATATATATATATATATATATATATATATATATATATATATATATATATATGTGCATGAGTTATCACTGCACACATTTCATCTTATGCTGAAACACTGTAGTTTTTCATTGGTGGCACAGTTGGTCAAATTATGTAATGATCAAAGTTCATTATATCAACTGCTGCATAATTCCTGGGTTTTCCCTTTTCTTCATATTGATGTGACCCTAGAGTTAGTATATTTAATTTCTGGGGCAGTAGGAGTGGAGCCTCCATGCAAAAGTTGTTTTTTTTTTTTTTTTTTTTTTTTTGTAATCGCAAATATAACTTATTGTTTTACATTTGCAATAAATTTTTTTCTCTGGTTTTAGTTGTGATTAATGGCAAGTGTCAATGAGTTTGTTCTATGTTTTGTGTTTTGATCAAACTCACCAGTGGTTATTCATTCTAAACTCGTATATATATATATATATATATATATATATATATATATATATATACATGTGTGTGTGTGTGTGTGTGTGTATATATATATATATATATATATGTGTGTGTGTGTGTGTGTGTGTATATATATATATATATATATATATATATATATATATATATATATATATATATATATATATACATATATATATATATCTATATAGATTACTATCACTTAGCGGACAGTTCAAATCTCCAAAAACGATATGGTCAAGACCATTTCGCTGAAGATTTGAATTGCCGAAAAAGTGATAAAAACATAGAACAACTTACTTACAAATTTTTGCAGGGGGGCAAACCCAGGTTCTGCACTGTGTGGCGATCCCAATACACAGTTGTTGGCAATTCAAATCTTTGGCAATATGGTCTCAGCCATATCATCTTTGGAGATTTGAATTTTTGACAATGTGATAGGGAGTCATATATATATATATATATATATATATATATATATATATATATATATATATATACACACACACACACACACACACACACACACACACAGGCATGCACACACACACACACGCACACACACACACACACACACACACACACACACACACACACACACACACACCCTGGGTGTGTATATCAGAAATCCTGTAGCTTCCTCAAATGCACCGTCTCCTGAACTGTATCAGTTAAACTGTATGAGTCGCATACTCTGAAAATTGCACACTCTCAAAGTTTATCTGTAATCTCTTCCTCATTCTCTCTAACCTATCTCAAAGACTGCCTCTACTTTCTCTGTACATTTCAACTATAAAATTGTTAGAAAACACATCATAAACAGGGGATACATATCCTCTTCAAAACAATTTGTCATACATTGCAGCTGTTCATTAATGAATCTTCCCCTGAATTATAAACTAGGGCTGTACTGTAACAGTATTCGGCCAAATATGAATAGTTGTACCAACTATTCGGCCGAATACGAATACGAATAGTTGTTTTACTCAAGTCATAAGCACTTAACAAAATAGTTAAACAGCAAGTCAAGTTTTGCAAACTGTTCTGTGCTGTGTTCTACTGTCTGTGCACTACAATGAGGGCTAAAGGTAAGAAATTGTTATTGTACATAATCATATACATACATTTAACTAACCACAAAACCAAAAAACCACAACGCAACCATCACTAAATAGCTGTCAAAGCTTTTTACAGATGTTACCAAATAGCTGTCAAAGTTTTTTACTGATGTTACCAAATAGCTGTCAAACTTTTTACTGATGTACATTTAACTCAGGAATACTGCTTTAGCTTTCAAAAACACCTATCATTCCATGTTGTCAGCATTAAGACAGTTTCTTGTTTCACTGAAGGTATCACCAGCCGTAGAAAAAGACGTTCACTTGGCACACTTGTAGGTGGTACAGAAAGGTAGCGCTTTGCCATATGACACAATGTTGGGAATCTGGACATGTTCTTTTTCCACCATTTCAGTGGGTCAGTGTCTCTTAGAACACAAGGCTCTGTCAGAAAACTGCTCAGTTCTGTTTCTATGGAGACAGAGTTATCACTGTTCAGTGCCCAAGCAGGCTGCAACTGATCCCAAGATGACCAAAAGTCTTCTGCTGCTGCCTTTGTTATTTTTGTCGGTGGTTGTTCATTCACATCAGTCACTTCAGAAACAACTTCAGAAGGCTGCTTTGTAGGCTGAATTGATGTTGGCTGACAAAGTAACGTTGCAGTAACAATGTCTGTTTTGGCTTTTACCTGCTGCACAGGTGTCAAGAAATGCAGCTTGAAGCGTGGATCCAAGCCGGCCGAAACTGTGTAAGTGCTATTTTCATACAAGTCAGAAAATCTCCTTGTTAAGGATGTTATCAGTTCACTGACTGTCTTTTTGATTCCATTATCAGCTACGTCTTTCTGCAGATACAACAAGGCAGCCTGTACAGCTGGTAGGATCATTGAAAAACAAAAATTGTTGCAGCTTATATCATGTGTTAGTTGTTCAAATGGCCTAAGAATTGCAACAATTCTTGCTAAGCCCACTGGTTTGTTGTCAGGGACAGTGCCTTGCTGGATTTGTTGTCACATTCAGCAACTTAAACAGACATAGCTCTCTTTTGCTCCAACAACCGATCCAACATCTGATACGTTGAATTCCACCTGGTGACAACATCCTGATGAAGCTGATGTTTTGGTACACCGAGTTCTTCTTGGATGGCGAGAAGGCACGAGGTAGCACTTGAAGAGTGTAGAATATGTCCCACAATCTTCCATGACAATGTTATCAAGTGTCAGAATTGCATCATTCAGAGCCAGCTGCAGAGTGTGGGCAAAACAACTGACACTGGGCAAATCTGCATCCCGTAATGCTTTAACCATGTTGGCACCTCCATCACGTAAGACCAAGTGGATGTGATTCATCATGTCAAGTAGAGCATCAGCTAGTCAAGACCCAGTGTGCTGTCCATCAAATTTTTGACAATGAAGGATGTCAGATCTGCGTGCAAATGTGTCATCAATCCAATGTGCAGTTAAGCTCATGAAAGATTCTGTTGTTGTCTGTGCCATCCATGTGTCTGTGGTTAGACAGAGCAATTGTGTTTCACTGATAGCAGTCTGGACATGGCTCTGCACTGTGTTGTACATCTCTGGTATGATTTTTTTCAGTGAAGTATTTGCAGATTGGTAGCATGTATCTAGGCTCAAGTACACCAATCAGTTCGTTAAAGCCTCTATCATCAACAATTGCGTATGGCTGGATGTCAATGGCAATCATTTTTGCGATGGCACGATGTATTTTGTTCACCTCAGGACTATGAATGGACCATGTTTTTTTCTTGCCAATCATGTCGCTCAATGTTTGCTGAACCTTGCCAGTCTGCTGACTGTCAGATGTCCCACTTGCTGTTGCTACTTTCTTCTTGTTAACGTCTTCTTTGTATTCCTGAGGATGCTTATAGGACAAATGATTATTTAGTGGAGATGTTGTAAATTACTTTGCTGACTGGCACAACTGGCACATTGCTTTCATTTTGTCATCACATATCTTGAAATAATTCTAAATTGGACTTCACTTATCCATCAGTGTACTACCCAAATGTAAACTTCACTTAAGTCACAGCTATAATACGATCATACTAAAATAAGCTACAAGGTAACACAGTGTCAGTAATATGCTGATGACTGTCCTGTACGTCACTAAGCTCACTGGTGCAACCAAGACCTAGCATGCACAGGCATAAAAGATCTAACTTGATGCCAGCCACCTCCCTTCAATACATTTCACCACAGCTTTTTTTTTTTTTTTTTTTGCAGAGCATCCCATTGATTCCATGTTAAGGTATGTAAAATCTTACCAGTACAATGTTACAGAATACGGACAGCCCACCGGTTGACATGGACCATGCTGCCACTACAGCTACAGACTGTTTGCACCAGTGAGCTTACTCACGTGCAGGACTGTATATACTGAGATACACAGACACATCACCACTATTCATATTCAGTCTGAGCATGACTATTCGGCCAAATACAGACTATTCAGCCTGCTATTCAGAACCAAAGTAAATACGAAGCGAATATTCAGTACAGCCCTATTATAAACCCTATTTAATTACAACTTTTTTCATTACACCAAACCAAAATGCACTAGTTCTGTTCTTCACCTTTTCCTTGCCCACAGTTTACCTCCATGAACTGACATTTTCCTTAAGTGACTACAGAATACTTAGCTTCTATAAATTTAGCTTCACAAACAGAAAGAAATTATAGATATAATTCTGAAAGCTTACATACGTCTGTAGTCAAAGACCTAAAACTAACCAGGGATGACATTGCAAGAACAGGTTTTTGTTGTATGTTTGAGGAGCATATGTGTAATTTATGCATCAGTGAGAATTTAAATACAATTACATGAAATGTATGCCAGCTCTGAAATTGATGTTTCTCTGAGTATTACCTCTTCTGTGAGGTGTAGTGATCTCAGGGATAGTAAATATAAGCATTTGGGGTGTGGGAGTGAAGCTGTCCACATTGGGGGTGCATGGTGTTTGCCTCCTATAAAAGGTGCTTTTTAGGTGCAACAGTGACTTTTGCACTTCACAGTAATACTTTGTGGATCACACTTACTTTTTTTGGAGTTTTGGAAGTTGCAATGAAAAGTCCCAAAGTTTCGATTGAGTACTCAAAAGATCCAGTGTCATTTCTTAATCCTGATATAATGCAGCATCTTTTTAAAGTGTTCTGACAGGATATAACTGCATAAAAATGTGTGTGTGTGTGTGTGTGCGTGTGTGTGTGTGTGTGTGTGTGTGTGTGTAATAGTGTAATACAGCTATATGCCAGCAATTTATGTTATTTTAGCAGTGTCCCTGCCTTCCATTAAGGAGTTATCTAATTACTGCTTACTGCCATTTAATGGTGTTAAAAGCCTTATCCATTTTTCACAGACAGACACATTAATCCCCATGAAAATCATCTTTTCTTACTAAATCACTTTAGTGTGTAAACGTTTTATTATTTGCCTTTTGAGGTGTGAATGAAGCAATTTGCCTTCTCTGTCACTTCATTTTTCTCTGCAGCTGACAACTCTGTTTAGACACACTTCCCAGGCTGTGGTAATGCATACCTTTCTACCCACCAAAATCCACTGCTTTCATTTTGGAAACTGTAAGCAATGTCTTTTCACCATTCAAATAGCACTCACTATGTTCTTGACCTTGGCTAGCAAAAAAAAAAAAAAAAAGATTCTGCTTTAAAGAGTACCCAGTCATCCCCATTTCAGTCACATCAGGTGATAGACTGGAAAATTGTGTGATATGAGGGATGGCAAGGGCTTTTTTACTTAAAATGTATGCCTCAGTGATGTGATTAAATAGACGTTTGTGAACAATAGGAACTCACTGTCAAATAATGACAAAGATGCTATTAAAATGGGGCTCCTTTTTAGGTTTAATAAGCCACAGATGCCTGGAAAAATAATGGAAATTATAAACAGCTCTACTCTGATTTCCTTCATGTGCTGTCTCTTTGCTGAGATTATTCACTCTTAAAAACAGAAAACATGTGGAAGCTGGACTTTTGTTATCAGGTACTTTGTGTGCCTAAATTGTTTGCCTCTTGTGATATCATCAGTACATAATAATGATGACAGCAGCATCATTTCTTCAACAACCAACTGTAAATCATAGCATCAAGTTCAGCCAGCACATGTCAGAAAAGCCAGAGGACAAGAACCCTGAAGAACTGATGTGTACCTCTCGGTATTAGTAAAGAAAGAGTGCATTTAGCAACTGGCATGAAAAATGGAAACATAATTGTGGTCTTTAGTAGAATTGTGTATCTCTCTTTTTCAGTATTATATAATTATCAGTACCCTAATGCATGTCTCAGAAATATTTAATTTAACTGAAAATTAGTAATACTTTAAAAATATGTCTGAGATCCTAACACAAAAACATACAAAATAATAATCTTTAAGTGCATCTGCATGTGATGTTTATTTTAGTTTGATGCAATTTTTTGAAATGTTAATACTGTTGTTTTCTTGAATGTCATGTTCAGTAGATATCTTTATTTTCCCAGTCTTTGAAAGCAGATAGCCAGTGCTCATTTTCCCCTATTTGTATTCATATTGTATAGCTAGTGTTCCTCTCGACTTTCATTGCTTTATATTGATTTGCCATAGCCTCTAGGTCAGTAAACACATTTGCTTCTTTCAGACTACATTTGACTTAACCCACAGTAAAAAAGATGCATTCATCAGAGCAATCATTTTAAAGGACTCTTCATCATGCTTTTCAGCTAGCACTAAATGAGACAGTGTGCAAAAGCAAATGTCCATTGAGTATCACGGTGCTCCCCATGAATAAAAAGATTTTAAATGGTAACCATATTTGAAATATCAGGACCTGCTAGAGCGATTCATAAAACATGAAGACTGAATGGCCAAAAAAGCACTTATGTATACTAAGCCTGAGTTTGAGGGTGTGAGAGACAAACTCCCCACATTGGGAGGGTGGAGGGGCTTTTGCCATCCAAAAAAAGTTTTAAAAAAAAGAAGAGCAATATTTGTAATGTGCTCTTCTCTTGCATTTTAGATATTTTTTCTCAGTGTTGGCACTCTGCCTTTCGAGTGCCAACATTTAGGGATCAGCTACTACAAACTTGGAGTGTATTGGCCAGCAGTGGTGCACTTCAGATAAAGCTAGACTGGAACTACTGAAATACTAATATTTTCTATACTGTGTGCATTATTTTCTTGTGGGTGAGGATTCTTTCTTACAAACTTACAATGGCAGCAACAAAGCTAGTAGTGCATTATTGTACAAAACACCAAGCCAGAAATCTGCAACTGGGTATAAATTTATTACTGGATATAGCAATAGTTACTTGCTCCACTGCATGCTTCTTAACTGAAAAGTAAAACATAATCCTGGGGATTCATGAAGCTTGCGCCAGGCGCAGGCGTAGCATCAGCCATCTAAAGCCAAATATGGCCGCGAAGCAATTCAGGTACGAGCTGCTTCCACATGCACTATCAGCATATGCCACAGCTGCGCAGCTCCTGGTGCATGTATGCCAATTACCCCATGCACAGCAGTGTAACATGCAAATGAAGGTATATAGTGATTCATGAAGTAGTGCAGGCGTAGCGTAAGCATGCAGAAATGTAAACCAAAAAAAAAATGGTTTACATTTTTTTCTAATATAAAATCGGAGCCATGACAGCGGACCAAACTTACATATTATAATGTTAATATATGCCAATGGCTAAATATATAGACAATGGCATAAAAAACATGCACAACACATTAAAAATAACATTTAATGTCATGGCCACACTAATGCAAAGTAAAATTGCAGTGCATCAGTGCGCAAATGGGATCACAATGAAAATATATTTATATGTCATAAAACTGTAATGTAACACATTTCATGAATTCCCCATAATAGTCAATGGCATGCATGCTACACCACAACCATGGCGCAAGGGTTGCTAAGGGTCTGTGACAGTGTTCTGCGCGGCAACTAGGAATTAGTAGTCAATGCCATGCAAATGAGTCAAGTAATACTGAATCGCAAAATCCCTGCCAGCGTAAGGATGTACCTCACAGCATAGCGGTACAACACCAAGATGTGGCCTGGAGATAAACATGACATCAAGAGAGGGATGCGCCACCTTAGCTGTAAGCACATTGGAGCATTGCTAATCCAGGTTGCCTGTTGCTAAGCAAAGCCGCAGGATAAGGGTGTGGAAGTAGCCATAGCTTTGCTTAGCTGAGAGCACACAAGGTAACTGAAAGTGCATGTGAACATGGATGAAAACGCGCTCAAAACCCAGTAAACGGCTGTGCACAGTGTGCACCACAGTTGAAACAGGAAGGATATGGGAAGACAATAAGGAAATGCTGCAGCATGGTAATTGGAGTACAAATGAGTAATTAACACCTAGGAACTCACAGTGGGCCATTGACAACAGCTAACAAGGCTGCTAGCAGCTACCTGCAGAACAGGAAATGGGAGGTGCTATACTGCAAAGAAAAGAGAACTGTCACAGCAGAACAAAGCAAACTTGCAGTAGATCAGCTACATAACACATTTCGCAACACAATCCTGGGCTGGGAAAGTACAAAACAAGAAAGCAGGCAGCTGGATGCATGCCTGACAATGGGAGGGGAATCGGGTTGAAAAGTGAAGTAAAGGGCAATAGATGAATCACAGCAGCCAAGCATAAGTCAACACCAAATGCCCCACAATAGCAGTACCTGCTGAAAAACCCATAATTAAGATACCCTGCAGCTGGAAGTGCACATGCACATCCAATTACACCAGCAGCAGCCATTGCACAATAGTATAAAGTATGAAAGCCCCCCCCACACACACACACACACTTGTGTATTCCCAGACACTCTGCACCATTGGTGTATACAGACAGGGAACTTTTAATATGTACATGTTAGGGGCTGCCATAGCTTTGATTCACCAGCATGTGTTGGAGACTGACGATGGTGTGGAGGATGATGCTGACAACCATCTCAGGCACCGGAGGAGGAGAAGAGTGTTCAGACCCAGGGTAACCTGCCAGGGGCTACATGATCTGGAGTTAGTAGAGCATTACAGGGTGGACAGGGACACCATACAGCAACTTGTTGAGCTGTGCTGGCCATGCCTCAAAGCCAGAAATAACAGAGGGGAACCCATCCCAGTGGACATGAAAGTATGTATAAGGTTGAGAATACTAGCCACAGGTACCTTTCAAAGGCCAGCTAGGGATATCATGGGGATCTCACAGGCATCAGCATCCAGGGTACTCCACCAGTTCCTGGATGCCATGTTACCACATGCCAATGAGCACATATACTTCCCCTGAATGCAGGAGGAGTTTCCCAGCAATATGCATCTCTTCCATTGTGTGGCAGACTACCCGGAGGTACTGGGTACAATAGACTGCACGCACATGCACATCAAGGCATCACCCGGTGAGCAGGGTAGTTACTACAAAAACCACAAGGGATACCCCTCCATCAACTGCCAGGCCATGTGCAATGCCCAGGGCTTTATCATGGATGTGTGTGCTGGCAGCCCTGGAAGCTATCACGACTCCCACATCTGGCATGCCTCACAGCTGTATCAGGTATTTGCCAGGATGGACATCCCATATGGCCACCTGGTGGGGGATGCTGGCTATGCACTGGAACCATTGATGATGACTCCCATCAGAAATGTACACACAGCCACGCACGAATGCCATAATGAGGCACACGTAGAAACCAGAATCATTATAGAACATGTGTTTGGGATGCCAAAATCATGGTTCCGTTGCTTGGACATATCTGGTGGAGCCTTGCAGTACTCTCCAGGCACGTGTGCCCACATCTTCATAGTATGTGCCATGCTACACAATATGATCCTGTGGAAACAGCTGCAGCAGGGACAGAATGGTGAAGGCCCTCACAGCCCACCACCATTGCCAAGGGCCCCACAGGCACAGAGGGACTCAGACCATGAACACCCTGTGCCAGCCCCAGTAGGCAGACGGAGGCATGGCCAGTATGCCCATGCCTTGGCAAAGAGGGAACATATAGCACACACACTGACAGTGTAGGCACCTATGGACCGACACCCTTCTCCACCTGCACAAACAGCAAACATGGATGGCACACACACACACAACCACCTGTAAATTGTCATGTATAGGTGGTCTACTGTGTGCATCCTACATAGGCAGCCCTCAACTATTGTACACACAACTGCCATTGGCACAAGGTAAGTCAATACCTGAACAGTAAATTAAGCTACCAGCATGTGTCGATACCGTATGTATAGGTTCATAGATACATAGGTAAGTACATGCCTAACTGCCCAAGGCTATTCATAAGCATAGCCAAAATGTGTCTGCTGTCGCCATCCCATTGATTAACTAATGGCCCTCTGTGGAGCAGAGCCAATTGTGGGATCCCTGGGGTGTATCCACTGTTCACCACCCACTCTGCAAGGATTCCCTGGAGTGTTAGTGAGGGGTTCCATATAATGTCATCAGGGATGTAGTTCCAAATCATGGGGAGTACCCATGACAGGAATATGTCACTCCAGCATCTTCCAGTTATGGTTGTGGCAAGGTGTAGCTCATTACAGTGTGTGGCTCACTGTGACATGGATGCCCATAGGCGGATCATATCTATTAAGCCTGACTTGG
The DNA here is from genome assembly GCF_019279795.1 of Protopterus annectens. NCBI lineage: Eukaryota > Metazoa > Chordata > Ceratodontiformes > Protopteridae > Protopterus > Protopterus annectens. Next base: position 1,855,605,348 of record NC_056728.1, read on the forward strand.
ACACGGCTTTGTTGGCCAGCAAATATCAACTCTGAGTAAACGAGATGCCACTGAGTAATGCAAGAGTTTATGCAGTCCGGCAGCATAGGACACATGTCTGAGGGCATTATCCCTCTATGCAAGGTACGTTCGTGGCCCTTCCAGCTGTCAGATGTGTCTTCTGAGGTACATCCAAAATGGGTTACCATAGTTGATGATGGGATTGATGACTGATGAGTAAAGGGGCACAACAACCTAAGTCTGTTTAGATGTGAACCCTTAAGTAATCAGATGTCCTACATAGATGGATATCCTAACTACTTCGCACATATGACTGTCAAAGGAGAGATCACTATGTAATGTTGTCCCCACATAACCATTACGTTGTCTGAATTATAATGTCTGCCACTTATGTGTTAATATGTGTGTGTGTGGTTTCCCAAAATGGAATGACCATACAGTATGTGGCCTTTAGCTGGAGGCCATCACTCTGACACCCTGTGTTGGTCTATGTGAGGCCCCTTGAAGGATGTCTGTGACAGCTGGACTGTCAGTTATGGCTCCCAGTCTGCAGTAATCACCAAACACAGCCTGCTGCAGTCCACCTGTGTTAGCCCATACCTCTGAGAAGTATATGGAAAACAGTAGGGGTCCCAGGGCTGAGTCCTGTGGGACACCAGTTGTGACTGGTCAAGAGTTGGACCTGGAGGCTGCTAGGCTTACCATGTGGGTTGTGTAAGCCTGTTGGCAAACTAACCTGTGATGTATGGGTGTATGTACTGGCTGGTGAGTGTAGAAATAATACCTGAGTGGGGAATAGTACCAAAACCTTTGGCAAGGTCCAGGTACTATGTGTGAACTACCACACCCCATACCTAAAGTCTAGGTGGCTGTAAGATGTCAAACTGGTTCAGTAGGCATGATCTGCACTCAATCAAGGTGACCTAGGTTGGGTCAAATGTCTGGAGGTTATCATTGTCTATGTTAATAAGTGCCATGAGGATGCGCTCCATAGCCGTGCAGATCAGGCTACTCAGGCCTATGGTGTGGTAGTTACCATGGTCAGTTGTGTCACCACCTTGGTGGAGTGTAATATCCGTTGCCATGTGCCAGTGAATGGCCATGTAGCCTGTGTAGAGGCTGATTTTGAATTGCTATATTAGGCGGGGGATCACTTTGTCTTGTAGTGTCTGCAGGATGCAGTCTAGGACACCAACTGCCATCACTGATGCTCTGTCATGCTGTTTGAAAGGGCCATTGCCACCTGTATGTCTCAGATGTCTGGGATACTGTACATTTTGGGTATTGTTGTGGGCCCAGTAGGGGGTGAAGCTTGCTCCGAATGTATCATCAAGTGTGTTGGTGATATCATTAGGGTCAGTATATTCAGTGCAATATTGCACCAGCACAGTGCAAATCTGTGTGTTACTGCTTACATCCTTGACATAGCCAAAGAAGCCTTTGTGGTCATATTCCAAATCCATGCCTATTTACCTGTGGATGTCAGCCTTGAACGATTACATGAGTAACATAAGTATCTTGCTAATACTGGTCACGGACGTCTGCATGTCTTGGGATTTGCTGCTGTTCTGGACTACTGTCCTATTTCTGTTGTATAGCCTGTATAATGCAGGGGTTCAGCAGACTAGTGTCCTTGTGTAGGAGTATCGAGTCCTGGTTTACCATTGATGGCATGACCCATACATCTTTTAGGTGCTTATAGAGTGCATTCGTAATTCTGTCTGTATCTTGAGCAGTGTCATCCCTGAGCGTGGGGGCTGTACACCCTCCCACCTGTCATTAGTACTGTGAATTTAGCTGTAGGAAAGGTATTCACTGTGTGTTCCTTGGGTGGGGGAGATGGTTGGGAGTAGAAATCATCAGTGAATAGTTCATGGTCAGATCTAAACAGTGACCGGTTTACCTCTGCTGTAGTGCACCTGTTGCACATGTCAGTGATTACCACTTCTAGTATGTTTTCACATCTTGTTAGTCCATCTACCAACTGATACAGGCCATATGAGGTGATAAATCCCAGGAAGTGCTGGGCCTGGAAGTGAATACTTGAGTAGGTTATCCAGTTAAGTATAGAGTAGCTGACATTGGCCAATAACAGGATGTCTGGTAAGACTGTCATGTTTACCACTGTCTCCAGGTAGTTGTAGTGGTGCTCCTGGGTCATGGAGGGTTATATGTAGTAGATCACAGTTTGTATTGCAGTCGTGGCTGATGTTAGCTGCACATGGATGATCACAGAGGTATCATGCTGCTCCACTAACTTGGAGGTGTAGGTATCCCCGATGAATATGGATACACCCCCTCCATGTCTGTGCCAGTCCATGTTCAGTGGTTGAAATGTGTGTTATGGGTTGTAGTCTGGTAGTGCTGGTGTGCTCACAGGAGCCTTATACAGGTCCCAGTCACAGAACAGATGTAGATGTTGTCCATACTGAGGGGTGCTGTGAGTGTGTGCATGTTGTGAGTAGCATAACCCTCATTGGTTCCACTATTGTGCAGTTCATGGAGATTCACCTCTGAGACCTGCCTAAAAATGGCACCATGGGGGTGACAATAGCCTTGCCCAGCATTCCAAAGCCTTAGACTGACACATGCAAGTTGGTATGGCATTGTTGCAGGCATGTATCCCATCTGTGCTTGTGTCCCATCTTTCCTGTAGGTAACCTACTGATAAGCAATACAAAGCCTGAAACCTATACATGTCCACTAGCTTCCAAGATAGGCGTTTGGAGTGATTGTGTATCAGTAGTCGGTATGCTGTTGCTGTACTTAACTGTTGTCTGACTACATGGTGAATGTACACTGTATATTGTGATAAGACAATTTTGTATAATCACATATGATGTTGGAGATGGCCTGCACTGTAGAGGTTCACAGATAGGTAGTAGGCTATCTGCCCAAGGGCATTTAGAAGCATAGCTACAGTGTGGTGGCTTTACCTGCACCATTGATGAAGTAACTGAGCCTCTGTCAAGCATAGCCAATGAAGTGATTCCAGGCAGAGTTGCTGGAAGCTGTTGAAGACTGGGGTGCTGTAGAGTGATAGGGGCACATAGTGATCTCAAAAGGGCATGTTAACATGACAAACCAACAGCATTCAATTTCCCCAACAGGTCTTGCAGCTGTAAAACTGGAGTGGCTCCCCCACACCCTGGCTGTATGTGTCTGGGATACATGATCCCAGGGGTGTATATACTGTAGGCCAGTCACACATCAAGGTTTCCCCTGAAGTGTGTCAGTGAGTGGCTATGCCAAATGTAGTTAGGATGTTAATGTATAGTCTCTCAATTCATGTGTCATGTCAGTATTTCGAGAAGCTCACTGGGTGTGGGTGGTTCTGCCTGTTGTGTAGCTAAGCTTACACATAGGATTCATTGACATAGGAAATAGCCAGAAGGAACGTTAATATCACTAGTGTAATGGCTACAGCATTTGCATAATATCTGTGCAGTCCTGGTTCAAATCCCAATAAAGTCAGAGATGATTTACATGTTTCTTAGTATACCTTAACCACAGCTTGCATATATAGGTAGAATTCCACAGAATAATAAATATTTGGAACACACAACCGCTGAAATGTGCATTAATCACCCTTGCACTACCAGTGCCTGCTCTGAGAGGTAAAATGATCACTGTCAGGATTAGAACACGCAACCATGTACTCAGTCTTCACAATAACCTACCACTAAGCTACCTGAGATGGCAGCTGTGTATTCTGACAGGTTAAAACACAAAAGGGAGGAATGTGTGGAAATAGGACAAACCGCCATGTACCCAATGAAAGGTGTATGCTATATATATATATATATATATATATATATATATATATATATATATATAAATCAACATATATATATATATATATATATATATATAGAGAGAGAGAGAGAGAGAGATATGTCGATATATGGGGCTATACATATATATGTAGATATATAGATAGGTTAACAACATCTACATAACCATGGAGGTACATATAAATGGGATACCTACCAAATACCGAATGCTTGACATACCGACACTCGTAATTACGAGGCTTAAAGACTGAAAGACCACAGCACTAAAACACCAGAAGCGCGAGGTTTAAAATCCCAATGTTAAGGGACATTTAGTCAGTGCTTCTGGTGTTGTGGTTCAGTTAGGTTACTGTGTGTAAGTGTGTTTCTGAGGGCTGTAGTGTGTATAAGTGTGTGTTCTGAGTGTGGTGTGTGTTCCTGGGGGACTGTAATGTGTTGGTGTGGGTTTGCTTTGTGCGTCTGTTTGTGCGATCTCGGAGGTAGAATATTAAAGTGGGGGGGTGTGGGGGGTGCAGTAACCTACATGAGGGGTGTAGGGGGCTTACCCACCTGCTCATACATAGTGTAGGATGGTTTGTTTGGATGTGGTGGATAGCAGTGTGTCTGTGTGTGCGTGTGTGTGTTCCAAGTTTGTGTTACTTTTGCGAGTTTGCCTGTTGCTGTCGGTAATGTGGGGTATGGGAGTTTGGGCCTGGTACTGTGAGCGTCAGAATTGTGTGCGTTTGGGATTCCGTAGGTATCCCGTATACAGCAGTTGAAGTGTTCATATATGAATATAACATGGACCATAGAAATCACACATTCCGCCATGACCAAACTTTATGAACAAAGGATATGGAGAGTATATGCCTATACACTATTACAAATATGTGCTATGGACATGTGCCAAAGATAGGGTTACCACCTGTCCCACTTTGCGAGGGACAGACCCTCTTTGGGAGGTTGTGTCCTGACCAAAAATATTAAATGTGGCAAATGTCCTGAAATTGTAGGACATAATTATGTCCCATATGTAATGTAATAGTTGCATACAATAGTTATTTCTGTATCTAAAATACCTACATGTTACAAGAAACAGGATAAGCAACTAAACTGCTACAAGAATAAGCTTATATTTAGGCAAAAAAGGAAAGTTCTATCCTTTGTACTGATCGTGGGTTTGTGTCGGTCTGTAAAATCTGATGTGTGTCCTGAAAATGTCCGACTATGGCCATTTGAAAAGATGGCAACCCTAGCCAAAGAGGGTCAGTCACCAACACAACTCCAAAGACTGCAAATACCTATGACAGAAATACACAGCTTTCATGTAGCAATGCTTTATTACACTCTGATGTATTGCCGAAAGGATTCAAGGACTAACATCACCTGCATGCTATACAGGAACCAATTAACAGTGCCTTCATGAATCAGCCTGCAATTACCATAGTATTAGTCCACTAAAGGATAGGTGTTCAAATAGGGAAGGAACCCTCATGCACATATTGATTATGTATAAAAGCAGTTCCTACACACCTGCATCTGCTATGTACACCCACCAACATCTCCCCCACACCCAAACAAATTACAATATAAACTGTAATAACATCACAAATCATTCACTCACTGTATGACATCTGCAGAAGCCTTAACATACCTTGTCAGAGACACACTAATATGGCCTTATGTGAAATAGTTGCTGTTATACAATGGAACAGCTGTTGATGTTACAGGGTTTGTTTGCACTAATCCCGTTTCAGAGGGTTGTGTGTACACCGGGAAGTGTTCCCAATTACTGATTAACAGCACAGTATGATGCACATGTACACCAAACCAAAGATGTCTGGTGAGCACACTGTAAACCACCTAACATTTCATGCATAGCCATACAGCCTTGAGCTGCCCAAACATCCTTGCCAGACTGAAACATCTGCAGAAGTATCAGGTACAAACAAACCCTGCAGAAGTAGCAATGTTCTGAAATATAACAGCTGTACTCACATGTAGAACAACATTTTCTAGCCATTACACACAATCCACGGGAGTCATGAAGCTAATATATATCTCTGTCTGTCTCCATATAGCTGTTGAAATACATCACAAATAACACATCCAGGCCATCTTCCTTCAAAGTAAGGCAAAAGGACAACGCCCAAATGGAGTACTCAATTATACACCACTGTTGTCATGGTATTGGCTAATGGAGTAGCTGCACAGCTGATGTACATCTAATTAACTACTTTGGAACATCAATTGATGGTCAGAATAGCACATTTTACCGATATTTAACTATAAAAGGATGGCTTATCACACATTCAAACCATCTGTGTATACCAGCAGAACATTACAAAGAAGATTGAAACACAAACTGAAAAGGATTGAAATAACAGTCAACGACACCTCGGGTTGCTAATAAGGTATGTAGAACACTCAGTATGTCTGTGTATGTAGTACCTGTTCCGTAATATTTAAAGTGTACGCAATGCATATAGTGGAAACAGTTATCTTGTAGTGATGTATTGTTGAGCATAGTAACGCTTTTAGTATTTATGCGTGTACTGCTGTAGGTCACAAGGCAAACACCGCATACACCACAAGGGATGCTATATAAGGGCTTTGAACCCAACAATTCCTCACCAGCCGCTGTCAGTGGCAGGGTTGGTCCAACAAGTACATGCTATAACAGGGGATAGTATATGTTGATATATTGCAACAGTAGGCATATGTATGGGTGTACTACTGAGAATAACATGTCGAAGGTTGGCCTACTGTGCAATTATGATTTGCATTGTGGGATATTGTGCCAATAACTGTGTAATGTACAGTACTGTAGGCAGATATGTATTAAAATTTACATAGCATTACTGTTATGTTAGGCAAACATTAGTTATGTCTATTGGCATTTACAATACACAATAACAGGATACATATGACTTGTAGTCAACCGACAGTTTATCAGCATGATAGCAAAGTAAAATGGAAGAGCTAGTTAACGATCCATGCACATAAGATATGTAATAAGTTCAAAGGTAGGTACTAGGCTGTCTGCTCAAGGGTATTTATAAGCCTAGCTAGAGTGTGTTGGCTTCTGCCACCCCCTTAGGTTAGTTCCCTGTACCTCTGAACGGCAGAGCCATTAGTTCTCTGTGCCTCTGTCGAGCAGAGCCACTGCAGTGATCCCCGGGGTACAAGTCTGTCTCCCATCCACCTGTCAAGGTTTCTCTTGAAGACTGCTAGTGAGGGGCCCTGCCTGATGTACACTGGAATCATGTTCCAAAGCATGGGGAGTCTCCTGGTCAGGAATCTATCTGTCCAGCACGTCCTAGTTATTGTTGTGGTTAGGTGTATATCCCTAGAGCATGTGGCTCTCATGGACTTTTGTTTAGGTGGAGCATATCCAGCAATACTGGGTTGGACATGGGCCTTGTATGTCAAGCAGAGATCATCTGTGAGTATGCGGTATGCATCCGAGTACAGCTGGAGTTTCTTTAGTTGGGCTGCATAGGTCATCTGTTTGAGGTCAGTAATCCTCTTGGTGTGGTACTGTTGTGGTCTTCCAAGCTGTTGCAGTTGTCTTGTAAGGTACATCCCAAATGGGGTGTTGTATCCTTTAATGGGTCTAATAAGTCATGAGTAGAGAGGCACAATGGTCTCCTTTGTTCTGGATGCGAACCCATTACAGATTAGGGGGAACAAATAGAAGGATATTTTAACCACCTTGGCATTACGGTTATCGAAGGAGAGATAATTAGTGGGTAATTAGTTTTATCCAAAGGGGATGACTATGCACTTTCTGGCATTCAGCTTGAGGCCGTGATATTGACACCAGGTATCCGTCTCAGTGTGACCCTTCTGGAGGGTGTCTGTATCAGCTGAGGAAACAATTATGGCCCCTAGTTTGCAGTCGTCTACAAACCTTTTCAGCTAAAGCCCTCATGTGCTTGCCTGTACCTCAGAGAAGTATATACCGAACATGAGGGGTCCTAGGACTGAGCCCTGGGGGACGCCACTTGTAACTGGTTTACAGTTGGACCTAGAGCATGCAACTCCCACTGTGTGGGTCCTGTCCGTGAGCCACTTTGCAAACCATCTCATGACATACATTTTAATGTTCAGGTGGATGGGTATGTCTATAATACCAGAATGTGGAATGGTGTTGAAAGCCTTTGAGAGATCAAGGTAGGCTGTATGGACCTCCTTACCCTCATCTAATGCCTTGGTAACTGTCTCAAAGAAGTCCACCAGGTTTAGGAGGCATGGTCTGCCCTTAACAAAGCCAAACTGGGAGGGGTCAAAGGTTTAGAGGTATCCAATGTCTCTGTGACTGAGATCCATGATGATGTGCTCCATAGCCTTGCAGACCAGGCTAGTCAGGCCTATAGGGCAATAGGTCCCATGGTCTATTGTGGCACCACCTTTGTGGAATGGGATAACTGTTGCTGTGCACCATTCAGGGGGCAGAAAGCCTGATGCGAGGCTATTATTGAACATGGTGCGTAGGTGGGGAGCCAGTTCGTTCTGAAGTTCGTGTAAAATGCAGCCTGGGATGTTGTCTGTTCCCATGGATGCTGTGATATTGGCTTTAGAGTGTGCAGCTTTTACCTGCGTAGTTATGATTACAGGGACTCTGCATTCTTCCTGTATAGATATGGGCCCTTTAGGGGGTGAGAGGGGGGAAAGGTAGCACTGAACCTATCTGCCAGGATGTTGGCAAAATCAGATGGTTCTGTAATGTTCATGCCTTTGTGCTGTAACTCACAGCAGATCTGGGTGTTGACATTGAGATATTTGACATAGCTATAGAATGCTTTGTGGTTGTCCTTGGAATCAGTGGCACTTTTATTTCCGTAGCTAACTTTGGAGGATTTTATAAGGGATCTCAGCTTCTTACTGATGCTGACCAGGGAGCTCCTCCACGCATGGGATTATACTCTCTTTTGCAACAGTGTTTTCCTTCTGTTGTACAGTTTGTTTATGGCAGAGGACCACCAGATTGGCTTCCTTAATTAGGATTATAGCATCTTGGTTCTGTTTGGGATAGCATGATCCATGCACTCGTGTAAGTGCTTATAGAGTGCATTTGTGTAAGATTCAGCAGTTGTAACTGTATTGTCCATCTGCATGGGTGTCATGAAGTTCACCACTTCTGTCTTAAGAAGCATGAAGTTGGCTTTGTAGAAATATTATACTGTGATTTCCTTAATGGGGGGGTGGGGCGGGATGTGGATATCAAGGGTGTTTAGCTTATGGTTGGATCGGACCAACGAGGAGTTGACTTCAGGTGTGGAACACCGGTCACTCATGTTTGTAATGCCTAGGTCTAGGATATTGTTGCCCCTGGTGGGTGTGTGGATAAGTTGATCCAGGGCATTGGAGTTTATGAATTCCAGAAAGCGTTGAGCAAATGAGATGGTACACGAGTTGTTTTCCCAGTTAATGGTGGGGTAGGTGAAGTTGTCCATTAGTAGGGTGTTTGGTTGAACCCTAATAATTTCCAGTACATCAAGAAAAGAGGAGTGGGAATCTTGGGGCATTATGGGGGATCTGTAGCAAGCTATGATTTGGATTGCAGTTTAGCCCAGAGGTAGTTGCACTTGGATAACCTCGGATGCATTGTGCTAAGCAACTAGCCTGGAGGGGTGGATATCCTTAATGAATATGGACACACCTCCACCTTGGGTGTTCTGGTCCAGGTTACATGGCTGAAAAGTGTGCTATGCGTTATAGCCCGGTAGTGCAGGGGTGATCTCTGGAGCCTTGAACCAGGTCTCAGTCACTGCACAGATATCAATGTTTTCCATTACAAGGAGTGCCTAAGTGAGGACATTTTGAGATTTAGACTTTCAGCATTGAGTGGCATTACCCTCAGTTTGTGCTTGCCTGTTCCTGTTATGGTGGTGATTATGTTATTTGAACCTTGCCTAAAGAAGGAACTATAGGAGCAGCAAGAGCCTTAGCCAGTATCCGGAATCCCAGGGGCAGGCCATCTGTGGCAAAGCATCGTGGTCTGTCGACCATGTCACCCCAAGCAGACAGATACTGGATCCCCTTAAAATGACACCAGAAGCTTTCCAATTGTTGAAGTCAATCATTTTGTCGTTGTACTGCAGTATAATTCTGGGCGAAGGCAGAATGCTACTCAGGGCTAGGGTCATACCTGCCTGGGCTACAAGATCGGAGAGCTCTTCCATGTTGCTTATTATGTAGTCCAGGGAGGTACGTCTCAGGTCATTCACACCAACATGGACAATGACAGAGTCATATTTGTACTTGTTGTGGAGTGACCTGAGTGCATGGGTTATGTGGCAGAACCTGGTACATGACAGGCAGCTGACAGTAACCTTCTCCTTGTTTAGCCTGGTGAGTGGGACATCAGTGTGCCTGACTATAGAGTTACCTATGACTAGTGTGTTGAGTACGTTGATTTGCCTTATTGGCTGTGGTTGAGTGGCACACTGACTCTGTGGGCTATGTGCCATTGGGGTTGTATTGGGGGATGGAAACTGCTTGTGTTTCTGCTTTGGAGGTCTCTTTTGCTTAGACAGATTATTATTGAGACCCTCCGCGAATGTTTTTGTGTTACTATGTGTGGATTATGGTGGTGTAGATTTAGTGAGACTATGTGATGAGTGTGGTGTGGTGCAAATGTTTGCCTTCTTTACATGACTGTCAGGGTCAGTCTTGGTTGGAGAGAGCTTTATCTCCAGCTTGGCTAGATAAGTGCATCTCTCATAGGTTGTAGTGTTGGGTGGTAGGTGGCGAGGGTTGTCTGTGTACATGAGGCAATGTCTACATTCCCTCAAGATGTCCAGATTCATCAGATAGACAGGAGAGAACACTGGGAGCTGACCCTTGGACATGCCTGAATATAAAACGTTTTTCCCCTAGATAAGTGAGGAAAGTGAGTACAAGAGCTGTTTTACTCTAAGCAAGTGAGAAAAGTATGTACAAAAACTGTTTACTTCTAGGTAATGAGGAAGATTGAGTGCTATAGTAATTAGTAACTTACGTAGTGCTTACAAGTTCTGAATAAGTGCTGAGCATGAATAAGCAATACAGATAGGGTCTTCGATAACATAAACACACTGTCCCCCCCCCAACAAGTACACAATCATATACCCATGTACACTACAGAGCCCCTGTAACCACAACTATGCAGGTACAAGCTGCACTCAGGCTGCATGGGACCTGTCCACATCTTAGGTCGTATCATACACATATGGCAAAACAAGTTGCTCTCCACATACACATCATGTAAAACATAGCATCATGTCAGGCTGTGTATACACTGAATGGTGCACACCAACAGGTATCACAACCCACAAAGGGGGAGACACCACTGATAATGGGAAGTGCTGCACTACTACCCTGCTGAGTCTGGTCTGAAAAGCCATGAACCTTGATCAAATTATTTGATGTCAGCAGTACAGATTTAGATGACAGTAAGGTTGATTTCACACTGCATATCATAACATTGCCAGGTCATAGGACATCATCACCCATACCGTGTTCCACCTACACTCAGTTGACCAGATGTACATTCCTATGTCACAGGAGTGTTTTGCAACAGGACTGCTGGCAGAACCAACACTATAGAAGTTGTCTGAATAATTAATGCACATTACATCAGTCCCAGCTACAGTAAGACAGGGTTAATTCATTGTACTCCCCCTCATTGTAGTTTATACCACACAGACTAACAGAAGGCATCTGCCTATTGAAATATGCTAATGACTATGACCTAAGAGCAATAGCTGACTCAGAGTGTTGGACAACATACAGAAGGTGGTTTGTGGGTGAGTTGTGTGACATATGGGCACAATCTGACAGCTACATATTGCATTGTCACCCCTATGTTAATAACCCTGTACCCATGAACTACCACCTAGGCAGCGGTCAACATAATGGACACTGTGGGTAAGGGATGCAGCTGGGCAGTTGTCTTTCCTGTGATAGTTACATAACCACACCTGTCAGGTAGTTGTATGTGGAAACCCTAATCATGACAGGGTGCCATCCATGAATATAGAGATTATTGTCCAGCCACACTCAACACTCAAGTGACCCATATCAGATCACATATTTCCTTTAAGGGGTATTGGCCATATTCAGATTGTGTACACCAGCCTTCCCAATCCCCATCTCCACTATGTAGCATGATGTCTACCCTGAATAAAGCCATGTCCAACCCAGTGATGTTGGACATGCTACACGTACACGTCCTGATCTCAAACACATACTTCATGGACATCCACCTTCCTAGTACTAGGATCACCACATGCTGGACAGATCCTTGTCCCATACACATTACATAGTCCTGCCATACTATGCATTCATGTCCAGCAAAGCTGCACATTGTGCCCCTCTCAGACATGGTGTGATGACCGCATGGTAAATGTATCATTAACCCTGTGGATCAGTTATGTGGCACTGCTCCACCTTGCCCCAGAGACCTGCCTGTCAGCTACAGCTAAGTAACCTTTCATCCTAGATTCATACATGGACCAGGGCATATTCCTACTAGTTGACTTTGACTGTACATGTTATAGTTGATATCCATCCCTGAAAAATACCATCTGGCTAGCCAGTGTCCCATGTGTATCACATGTGCAACACAGGTGATACATGGCAGGATGTTGAACTGCTGTACAGTGCCGTGTAGATGTATATGGCAAAACACATACATGTAAAACCTTCCATGAGCAAGTCTGCAGGGTCACAGGTCATGTCCGTTAAGGCAGTGTAAGTCTTTATATGTGACATATACACAGCATCAAGGTCGACTGCATTAATGTGGACACATCCAGCCATGTGCTGATAGATAAGAACACCAGTACAGGCAAACAGACATGCCCACATCAAGACAGCATCCACATGGAGTATGAGCAATGTAATCAGGTGACACACACACACACACACACACACACACACACACACACACACACACATATGGTGATAATATGCAATCACCAGTGAGTGTCAAATGTGTGTGACACAAACATGTCAATGGAGTCAGTATCATGTAGATTTGCAAAGACAACTATTTAATTGTAATAAATGCAATACACATGTATGTTCAGCTGTAGCTCTGTATGTCTCTGTGAGTTACTGTGACCTGTCTCCATCATTATGTCTTCCAGGTATGCCTCGTGCAAGGCTACCCCCTTATACCCACTTGGAGGATGAGGCCCTCATCCCATACCTACATGACAATCATGATATCCTGTTTAGCCATGTGCCACAGGATGCACAGCAGCGGGATGCCCTTTGGATGGAACTTCGCAGGAGGGTTAATGATGTGGTTGTCCACAAGAGCACATACCAGCAGGTGTGCAGACACTGTACAGACCTCATTAGATGGGTGAAACAGTGTGCAAATGCAATTACCAGGGAACAACGTGCAACAGGTGGTGGGCCAACAACCCAGCCCCCACTCACATGTACCAAGGAACTACTGGCCAACCTGGGGACACCTGCAGAACAACATCCACAAGCCTTAGCTGATATCATGGAGGCGGGTGTCTCTCAACCACCGAGCCTGGAGTTGCCTGGTACGTCACTACTGCACCTATAACAACTATATTCCATATAGTTACATGTGTGACTATACAATATGTAATGTAACATCATATGCAAGGCATGTATACACACATGCCACATACTATAGTATGCTAATCTGTGTATGCACACGTGCATACTCCATAGTATAGTCTATTGTACTGGTGTATGTGTTAACATGCACATTGCACCCTGTAGCTATCATACAGGTGTGGATAATGATCATACTGCTGTGTTATTCCTATTTAGGAACCTCTGGCATTCCACTGTGACAGCAGCCCATCGCAGGTGAGACTGTTATTATTTATCAGACATCTTAATGCACAGATCTATCTGCCATGTGGCCATTTACCACATGTACACATAATGTATGGTCCTGTCACAATATACAGGTCGGACCTGCAATGCAACACAATGGCTACCCATGTGCAATACTTGCAAACTATGTGAAACACCAACATGAAACCTCACAAGCTGTCATTGCAAGATGTGTGGACAGCTGTGCATACAATGGCGGAGGTGCTGTTCACTGTAGGGACATGTACTACAGATCGGAACTACACATGTGGGGAATACAAACAGTACTACACAGTGAGCTGGAGTATGACCAGCCCACAGGATTCACTGGTGTGGATCATAGCCCTGCTATGAATGTCACACAATGTGATGTGCTATCTTGACATGTCCATGACATCTAGTGGGCTGGCTGCAACGCTGCCTAACTATCCTGAAAAACATATCCCACATACCAAATATGCCACCCTTTGTCTGCATAACCCTGTCATCAATGGAGCATATGACATCTATGGGTGTATGTCATATGGGATAACACAGACATGTGAAATAGACACCCGTCACAATACTTTGGCCAACACATGTACACACATGGCCATGGAGGATGGCCAGAGACATGAAGCAACACACACAGTAGACGTGATGTGCTTGTGTGTACACCCTGTCGTACATTGGCTCCACATGGTCCAACTATAGCCTTTGTGTAATGGTTATATTGCAGATGTGGAACACTAGACATCCTACAGGCCTGCGCACATCTTCTGTAGGCATGACATCAATCCACCACATAAGATGTGTTGAACATCTTGAGTGTGTCATGACATGACAGCAGTCACCTGTACAGTATCCACATCAGCCCACAGATACAGTACATTTCCCTTGCTAGTGTTGGACATCAATGTCATCCTTGCTCCTCATGTGTGTGTGTATGCGTGTGTGGTACACAGATGTCATGTGGGACATGGTGTATTGATGAGTTTGCCATGTCTGGCCATAGTTGCCGGGCAGCAGCAATATGGTTGCAGATGTGCAGGGGTGTCATCCGTATACCCTTCAGTGACCTCTGCCACACATTCCACATCATGGTTTAGTGTGTATACACCTCAGTGACGTGGGTCACATGTATTGTATCTGAACACCGTCATGGCTATGAACTGTGTCTGTAACTCACACTGTATAGCAGTAGAGATGCCTCATGATTCCCTGCAATGGCCATGCACATCAGCTAAATGTGCAGTATATCTGTAGGGTGGACAGACAACACTACATTGGGACACCATTACCCCACTGTATATTTGACAGGACCATTGTGTTAAATATGTATGCATGTCATTGCACACATCAGCAGGTTTCATGTCATACTACATGTGATTTTCAAGGTCATATGCCACACATCAGGCAGGTGTACTGTTAATCTGTGCTGGTCTACATGGTGTAACACAGGGATGTATGCTAACTATTACTATGATTGTGTAATTTGCATGCCTTCTGCTATGACACATGCATGCTGCTGTGTGCAACCCAAGGATGTATGATAACTACCACTATTATTGTCTGTGCTGCATGCCATCTGCTGTATCACATGCATGTTGCATGCCTTCTAACATAACACATGCATGTTGGGTGCCATAGTGTGTGTGTCTGTGTGTGTGTCTGTGCGTGTGTTTGTGTGTGTGTGTGTGTGTGTGTGTGTGTGTGTGTGTGTGTGTGTGTGTGTGTGTATGTGTGTGTGTGTGTGTGTGTGTCTATTGTATAGATTGTAATGTACAGTTCTTGTCTGCCCCTGTGTTCCCATCCTGCGGTCCATCTGATGTTAGTGTCCCCACAGACTCTAGCAGTGATGATGAATGTATGATTGAGGCACAGGCAAGGTTGTCAGGGGCTGAATATGTGCCATTGGTTGCCATTCCACCTATATCCCCCTCATCCCCGCACACAGATCTCATGCCTACACATACCCTATCACTAGTGGCCATAGAGGAAGGACAGTTGGCGTGTGGTAGCTTGGAACAGGAAAGCGTGTGGGCTATGGAAGGTGTGCCTGCACACCATGGTGTCAGCCAACTGACTGGTGATGCCCCACATAGGCAAGTGGCCAGTGCTGCTCATAGGAGGACCTCTGGCCAACATGCCCCTGCAAGACAGCAGATTGCTGAAGCTTTGGATAGATGATTGGGTGACATGGTTGGAGTCCTTGACTGTGGCATGACAATCCACGAGCATGAGCTGTCTGTGTTGGAACATCTGGTAGGAGTGAGGCGTCAGGCACGTGGACGTAGGCCTGCTACATCACCTGTTTCAGGTCTATGTGAGCAAGCTACCTCACATGCCTGCTCCCATAGTGGCGGTAGCAGCAGCAGTGCAGTTGGTGCTGTGCTGTCCACACCACAACACAACAGGCCATGTGCACGTGGCCCTCGACGGTCCCAACAGGGACATTGTTCCAGTGGACATGTGTCATCAGACAGTACCCAATCTGCACCTTTGCCTGGTAGTGCCCGTGCAGCCCCTGGCAGGCACAGGTCACGTGGCCATGGCCGGACACCGTGAACTGTAAAACCTGGCCTGTACAGTCCGCAGCTGTCAATAATACCCCTGTGTAGGCCAGACACATGCCAGAACTGTGTGCATACATACATGCACACACCGAAAACATATGTAGGGCACCGCAACACACACATGCATAACATCCCCACATGCCCAATTAGATCAAAGGCCCTAACCCACACACATGATGTCATCCAATGGTGCAGCCTAGGCCTCTGGCAAACATTATCACCCTGTGCATATGATGATGCCTGTGCCGCATCCCTGTCATCCACACCATCAGTGCAGGGACATGCTCATATGGTCTGATGCACAGGGTGAACAGACTAGGAAGATAAGGGTAGATTACAATTGTTGGGTACTGTTGACGGGCAGCAGGCATACCATGTAGTACAGGTGTACAATGCATTTCTTACTCTTAACAGTATGTGTCTTGTGTAACAACAGTAACTGCATGTTGGTCATGATTTTCTGCTGTCCTCCTTCACATCTAATTGTACGTCCTTGTGGATGTCAGTGTTTGCAGTTAGTGTCCCATATGTAAATGTGGACTACTCACAGGTATGTATGAAAATACCCGCATGCACCTTGTAGCTTCCACATCACAGTTAGAATGTCCCACATTCCAAACATGTCTACTGATCCAAGAGAATGATAGCTGTGTATTAAGCTACTGTGGCTACAGATGTGACATCCATACTGGGTGACATCACAGGTACAGTTACATGGAGTGGTGAGGTAAGAGAGCGGTCTAGCTGATGACAAGGGTAGAGGCCAGTGGGAAGTGTGATGCCTCATTGGGAAGCAGTAATACACATTCCCATGACAGGATGCGAGCACACAACTGCACCCACACACTCAGGTATTGACACACATGTATTCAGTGACACAGTAACACACCCACACACTCACGGATTCACCGACAGTAACACACACTCACACACACAGTTGCTACTGTTGAGGCGAAGACCCCTGCCTATGTGCAAATCATCATTATAGTACTGTGCACCTAATTGACGTGCCACAGAGAATCCACATGTACAGGTAGTCAGTATGGCCTAAGATCGGGGACATCAACACGGATAGTAGATTGCATCGCCTGGATGGGGGGTGGGGTCTTATCAGTTCAGTATGGTAACATACATCCTCACTCCAGGTACCAGACAGCCATACATACATACACACACACACACACACACACACACACACACACACACACACACACACACACACACGTGCACACACTGTGGTATTCATTATTGAATACACCTATGTCATGCACATACAGATGCCTCACATGTGTGAGATACACACCCCTGCCTATGTCCTGCTTTCTACATTGCAGTCTGTACAGATGTCTACAAGAGTGTACAGGAGAGTGAGTAACAACTGAGATGTATTCCCCACCATACATGACATATATTGACACACATGCAACCACGCATGCCATTACTGTAAATAAAACACCTGCCTAGCTCATGATATGTATGACAGACTTACAGCAGTATTGCATGCATTACAAAGTGTACTGACACTTCCTTTGGCAACTGTCCTGATATATGCACATGGGAAGTCTTAACTGTTACAGGTGTCAAGTGATTTACCTCCGGTGACACTCTGACCACTGTCTATGTTGTGTGTGTTGCCCTTCATTTAATGAAACCACTGCTTACTGGTTACACAGGTTATTGTAGGACCACTTGTGACACACCTGTGAGCTGTCCTCAGCAAACATCCATCTGCAAAGATGCCCCACCACTTAGTTATTTCCACACATCTGTCCATACCTGAGGTACATCTTTCCGTACTTTGAGCATATCACCATATACAGTTGGCAATGTTGAGGCTGCATTACAACTGCATGATGTACTAAGATACACGACACCTGCATACATCAGCAACTGCACACGCATGGTATCTGAATGCACACCACTACATGTACATGTGTGTAGGTCCTACAATCCTGTCATTTGGGCATGTTTGTAGGCATTGCAATTGGTGGACATGTGTAATGACATATATGACACATGGACTGTTGTATGATATGATAGGTGTTATGAGTGACTGGTACAGAGAGAATGTTACCTCTGTCAACATTGATATCACACCTTATGTACTGTTAGCATTTAGCAGCCATGGACCTACATTCCATGTGCATGTGTGTAATGGCTGTAGCCACCTGTCTGCACAAAGGACAGCAACAGCTATGCTATTTACATATATGTTGTATGTGTGTGGCATGTACATATACAGGGCAGGTACATGTATGTCATATCCAAACATGAGGGTGTTTACTGGTGTACAGCAACAGTCATCTGCTAATGCTGCAAATAACCGAGGGCCCCTGGTATGTGTACAGCTGACCTGGTTACAGACAGTGGTATCACTGCATTGCATAACACATGATGCAACTGTGTTAGAACATGGGTACTCTGCACAGCTGATGTAGAGCTTGGTACAGTCCACTGGTTAAGGATCACATGGTGATGTACTATTATATGTCCTACCACATGTATGGATGTGTGTTGGTGGTCCGAGGGCATGGTGGTGTCTGAGATTTACATCCTAGAATGCAGCATTTGACACTGTGTCCTGCACCTGACTCATCTGTGATGCCTTTTGTGGGAGTACCGGTCAGTACATGGGAGTGGCCTCTATGTATGTGGGGACACCACCACCTGGAGCTGTGTTATGGCCCACATGTCTGGTTCTGAGATATATGGTGGTAGTGCTATTGTGCACTACAGAGCCTTCAGCCAGGTGTTCCTCACTGCACAGATGTCAGCACTCCCCATTGTTGGATCTACAGTGAGCAGCTGTGATTATGGACGTTACACATCTAGCACTGGTTAGCATAAGCATACAATGCAGTTGTCCTCTAGGTGTCAGGGTGTTATCTTGTGTTTAGGACATTTGCCTTGGAACGGCACTATATGGGTGAATGCGACTTAGGTATTATCCCCACTCCCTTGAATCATAGATGCATATGATATGTGACAAAGGCCTGTCTACTTTCAATCATGTCATCCCAGAATGACAAACACTGGACCACCTCGTAATTACAGCAGGACATTAGCTCATTGTGTTGGTCAAGCAGTTGCCACTCCTACTAAGACATCACTGTGAGTGGTAGTATTGTGCTTGATATAGAATGGTACATCTAAGGTGACGGACAGCAGCAGACATTGTGTATAAGACTGGTGTCAGATATATGTAGTGCAGTGTTCCTGTTAACAATGACAACTACTAACACCAGAGTCCATTACAATGTGTTATTTACATCTAACTATAATAGCATGGCCACTGTGGCCTTCTGTGTTTCTAATCAGAGTGCATCCCAGACAGCCCTGTGCTACTAAGTGTGTGAGCATGCCCAGTGACACCTTGTGTCAGTTATGTGCCTCTATGTGTATGGGCATGGCCATTGTAACCCTGTATAGTGATAGTAGCCATCCATTCCACAGATGGGCATACTCCAGGTCAGAATGGTTTCCTACTTTAAACACACAGGTTCACAGGTATGTACATATTAACTGCCAGCATCCCTGTTGATGTCTGCATTCCTAGGAGGTCATAATGACAACCTTGAAATGTGTAGTCTGTGTGGCGCGACTCATAACTATGTAGTATTGTAATAGTGATTTGAAATAGGCACGTGTTCTGTTCCCACCACTGGTGTGTGTGTGTGTGTGTTTGTCCCAGTCTGCCTGAGGACTGAATAATGCTTTTAGACTGCTCACACTCCATATAATTCCTATACCCACCTTTGGCAAGGCTGATGATGTCACCCACCTAGAAATACACCTCTGGGAGTACTGCGACCCAGTAATCTCGGTAGCGTGTTCTGCAACTGTGTAATGCTATAGTGTGATAAAATAGTTAGGTCGGTATTATAATCCCAGACTTGCGAAGTGTGTGTGTGTGTGTGTGTGTGTGTGTGTGTGTGTGTGTGTGTGTCCATCTGCCTGAGGACTGAATAATGCTTTTAGACTGCTCACACTCCTTACAATTCCTATACCCACCTTTGGCAAGGCTGATGTCACCCACCTAGAAATATTCCTCTGGGAGTGCAGTGATCCAGTAATCATGGTAGCTTGTTCTGTAACTGCATAATGCTGTGGTGTGAGAAAGTCGTTAGGTCAGTGTTTTAATCCCAGACTTGCCAAGTGTGTGTGTGTTTTTCCCCATCCTGCCTGAGGACTAAATAATGCTTTTATACTGCTCACACTCCATACCATTCCTATACCCACTTTTGGCAAGGCTGATGATGTCACCCACCTAGAAATACACTTCTGGGAGTGCTGTGACCCAGTAATGTCGGCAGCGTGTTCTGTAACTGTGTAACACTGTAGTGTGATAAAGTAGTTAGGTCAGTGTTCTACTCTCAGACTTGCCAAGTGTCTTTTTGTGTGTGTTTGTCCCCATCTGCCTGAGGACTGAATAATGCTTTTAGACTGCTCACACTCCATACCATTGCTATACCCACCTTTGTCAAGGCTGATGATGTTACCCACCTAGAAATACACCTCTGGGAGTACTGTAACCCAGTAATCTGGGTAGTGCATTCTGTAACTGCATAATGCTGTAGTGTGCTAAAGTAGTTAGGTCAGTGTTCAAATCCCAGACTTGCCAACTCTGTGTGTGTGTGCATGTGTGTGTCCATCTGCCTGAGGACTGAATAATGCTTTTAGACTGCTCACACTCCATACAATTCCTATACCCACCTTTGGCAAGGCTGATGATGTCACCCACCTAGAAATATACCTCTGGGAGTGCTGTGATCCAGTAATCAT
This sequence comes from Protopterus annectens, assembly GCF_019279795.1. Classification (NCBI taxonomy): domain Eukaryota; kingdom Metazoa; phylum Chordata; order Ceratodontiformes; family Protopteridae; genus Protopterus; species Protopterus annectens. Next base: position 1,855,626,310 of record NC_056728.1, read on the forward strand.
GGTAGCGCGTTCTGTAACTGCATAATGCTGTGGTGTGATAAAGTCGTTAGGTCAGTGTTTTAATCCCAGACTTGCCAAGTGTGTGTGTGTTTTTCCCCATCCTGCCTGAGGACTAAATAATGCTTTTAGACTGCTCACACTCCATACCATTCCTATACCCACCTTTGGCAAGGCTGATGATGTCACCCACCTAGAAATACACTTCTGGGAGTGCTGTGACCCAGTAATGTCGGTAGCGTGTTCTGTAACTGTGTAACGCTGTAGTGTGATAAGGTAGTTAGGTCAGTGTTCTACTGTCAGACTTGCTAAGTGTCTTTTTGTGTGTGTTTGTCCCCATCTGCCTGAGGACTGAATAATGCTTTTAGACTGCTCACACTCCATACCATTCCTATACCCACTTTTGGCAAGGCTGATGATGTTACCCACCTAGAAATACACATCTGGGAGTACTGTAACCCAGTAATCTGGGTAGTGCATTCTGTAGCTGCATAATGCTGTAGTGTGCTAAAGTAGTTAGGTCAGTGTTCTAATCCCAGACTTCCCAACTCTGTGTGTGTGTGTGTCCATCTGCCTGAGGACTGAATAATGCTTTTAGACTGCTCACACTCCTTACAATTCCTATACCCACCTTTGGCAAGGCTGATGTCACCCACCTAGAAATATTCCTCTGGGAGTGCTGTGATACCAGTAATCATGGTAGCGCATTCTGTAACTGCTTAATGCTGTGGTGTGATAAAGTCGTTAGGTCAGTGTTCTAATCCCAAACTTACCAAGTGTGTGTGTGTGTGTGTGTGTTTTCCCCGTCCTGCCTGAGTACTAAATAATGCTTTTAGACTGCTCACACTCCATACCATTCCTATACCCACCTTTGGCAAGGCTGATGATGTCACCCACCTAGAAATACACCTCTGGAAGTGCTGTGACACAGTAATGTCGGTAGTGCATTCTGTAACTGCGTAACACTGTAGTGTGATAAAGTAGATAGGTCAGTGTTCTACTCCCAGACTTGCCAAGTGTCTTTTCATGTGTGTTTGTCCCCATCTGCCTGAGGACTGAATAATGCTTTTAGACTGCTCACACTCCATACCATTCCTATACCCACCTTTGGCAAGGCTGATGATGTTACCCACCTAGAAATACACCTCTGGGAGTACTGTAACCCCGTAATCTGGGTAGTGCATTCTGTAACTGCATAATGCTGTAGTGTGCTAAAGTAGTTAGGTCAGTGTTCTAATCCCAGACTTGCCAACTCTGTGTGTGTGTGCGTGTGTGTGTCCATCTGCCTGAGGACTGAATAATGCTTTTAGACTGCTCACACTCCATACAATTCCTATACCCACCTTTGGCAAGGCTGATGATGTCACCCACCTAGAAATATACCTCTGGGAGTGCTGTGATCCAGTAATCATGGTAGAGCATTCTGTAACTGCATAATGCTGTGGTGTGAGAAAGTCGTTAGGTCAGTGTTTTAATCCCAGACTTGCCAAGTGTGTGTGTGTTTTTCCCCATCCTGCCTGAGGACTAAATAATGCTTTTAGACTGCTCACACTCCATACCATTCCTATACCCACCTTTTGCAAGGCTGATGATGTCACCCACCTAGAAATACACTTCTGGGAGTACTGTGATCCAGTAATGTCAGTAGCGTGTTCTGTAACTGCGTAACGCTGAAGTGTGATAAAGTAGTTAGGTCAGTGTTCTACTCTCAGACTTGCCAAGTGTCTTTTTGTGTGTGTTTGTCCCCATCTGCCTGAGGACTGAATAATGCTTTTAGACTGCTCACACTCCATACCATTCCTATACCCACCTTAGGCAAGGCTGATGATGTTACCCACCTAGAAATACACCTCTGGGAGTATTGTAACCCAATAATCTGGGTAGTGCATTCTGTAACTGCATAATGCTGTAGTGTGCTAAAGTAGTTAGGTCAGTGTTCTAATCCCAGACTTGCCAACTCTGTGTGTGTGTGTGTGTGTGTGTGTGTGTGTGTGTGTGTGTGTGTGTGTGTGTGTGTGTGTGTGTGTGTCTGCCTGTGTGAGACAAGTGCAGTGCTTTGTAGATTATGAACTCTCTGTACAAATCACATAACCACATTTGTCATTCCTGCTGTCACCCACCTAGGTATACACCTGTAGGTGTGCTGTAACCCAGTATTCGCCGTAGCACGTGCCCTAAAAGCGTATTGCTGCAGTGTGATACGGTAGGTAGGGGTTCGTATACAGGACATGGCAAGTGTGTGTGTTTGTCTGTCAGAGCCTGTGTAGTGGTGGCTGTGAGTGTGAAACCACTGGACATGTTGGGGAGTGGATTTTGTAGTTTTCCTATATGGCGTCCGTCTTATGACACATTGGCCACCTCACAAGGAGTACAGCTGTCAGTAAGCCACAGGACTGTGTTGGCAAGCCATACCCCTACATCTGGAAAAAGGCCCGGTGAACAAAGTATGCAACCCTACTAGTACCCAGTATATGTCCTGCACTCATGTGCCATGTGCAAACACACTTGGCTAGGATATCCCGCTATGTTGCTAGTACTATGCACATTGATGACAGATAGTAGACATGGTGTGAATGCAGTGGGCTGCAGAGGACATGGCACCCTGTACAACGGTACAATAGGCACATATTTGGGGACATTGTGCCTTCACTCTGTTCCCCACTGGATGCCTGCAACATATGTGGTGCCATCAAATGTGATCCATAGAGGCCATACAATGCCATACACATGTGCCCTGTATGGACCAATGCCACTGACACCAATGAGTACCTGTATCATACTATCAATGCTGGTGCAGGGTTGACCTGCTCACTATAAACAGATTTTGCCACACTAGGCCAGTATTGGCATATCAGGGGATAACAGTCTGTGTACACAACATGTGCCTGCCAAACCAGGTACACCTGTACATGTCACTGTACAGTATTGTGGGACATGCACATCCCAGGCAATGTCCATGTGAAGGGCTATCAAACACAGACATGGCATGCATTGCAAAGCTATGGCCATACACATTGGTAACCAGGATGTCAGGGCAGATCATGCAGTACCCATCTGTGTGGGACATTGCAGACACTACACCCCTGTACCGCACTGCACACCATTGTCGGGTGACGCGATGCCAAGGATTATCCCTCACCCAGCCTTGTACAGCCATCTTGCACAGCCAACCATTCCACACCCATGAAGCAATGCATACATGCATGTCAGTACTGGCACCTTGTGTCTGCATGTGGGTTATGATGCTCCCAACCACAGTCACTCCCAGTATAACCCTCGTTGGCATACCAACAGATGTCAAACACTTTCACATGCCCTAGCCCATAGAACCTCCCAATATCCCCTGTGGTGCATGTAGTCCTGTGCATTACTGCAGTGTGGCAAACTAAGTAGTTAGGTTATGTATTTGTGGTCCTGGCAAAGAGTGTTAATGCGAGTCCATTAGAGAGTGTGGTTGTGGTGACAATGGCATCAGTTAATGTGGACAGCCATGTGTGCCACACCTAATGTATGTCTACTATATCTTTGCTGCAGATGTCACTCACCTACACACATATATATTCTTACAGCACAGCAACATGTTGCCTTTGTGGCACATGTAGTAACGTCATGCACATGTAATAGTAATGACTAGTCAGTTTGACCCCTGTACTGTTAGGCATGTGGCAGATGATGCTTAGGGTTAAGTCTCCAAGCCCTTCTCTGTTGTACTTTGCCTGTCTCACCCACACACTCTCTGGTGGATGTGAAAGTATGCACCTGCTCAGCAGCAGCATGTGTATTGTAAGTGATGGACATAATCAGGTGATGGCCTCTGCACCTATTGCAGTCCTCCTCTAGCTTATTGCATGTGGAACAGCTGTGATGGTGCTCCCATAGCCATTCACATGATAAACACAGTACACAATCTAGGGAAAACATGTTGGTATTTGGCCATGACAGTCACTGTAAGTGGTACCTGGATGTGGTTTCTGAAATGGCATCACAGATGATATCTGGATATACCATATACAGTGGAAAATAGCCTAAAGACAGGAGGGTGATGTGCCACACATGACTACAGCATGTAAGTGTATCTATGCTGCATTGAGACTACTGCCTGTTTAACATGTTGTGTGTGGTAATGGCTATTCTGCATGTTTTAATACAGACATGACAGTACTCTGTTCATGAGGGACCCCCATCTGTAGAACCATCTGTGAACTGGTCAGTGTGTGGAACCATTTGTTTCTTGTGTTACACACTGAACACACATCTGTGCATGGCAGGAACATAGTGTGAGGATTGCAGACAGTACATGATGATAGGGATGTGTTGCTGCCATCGCATCCCTGACTGGACATATGTCACATGAAACAGTGGTATGACAGACACTGCCTGGGGTTCCCAGTGACAAGCCAATAATGGGCAACTGTTCATAGCTGCGGTCACATGTCTACTACACATTGCATAGATGGCATGCAGTATATATGCATGTGTTGTGCTCCCTCTGCAAATGTATACCATCTGTTGTGTTGGATTGATGGTGATATATATGCATACTGTTGTAGGTAATCCTGTATGCTGTTGTCTATCACTAAGCCATATGTGGGTTTAAACTGCAAAACCATAGGCTGAATGGGTTGGGAGGTCCCGGCAGAACCTCCTGTCCCACTTCAGCTGACCATGGCACCGGGCACTAGCACATCTGGGGCCCAGCCTTGGACATCAACCTCTGTTGGCTCTGCACCACCTTCTGGTGGTACCACCACTGAGGATGGGGCATGTCCCCCCTGGGAGCAGGACCAGACAGGTACATGTCTGCTGTCATGTGGTCCTGGACGTGTTGCAGTGGGGGCTCACTAAGGGGTTCCGAAGCCAGATATGCAAGCTCAAGGGCAGAGTGTCACATTTACAGGGTTATGCTGCCCCTCCTGGACAGCCACCAGCACTGCCTCCTTTGCAGCTGTTTAGGTGCAGTGGCATCTGCCCATGGCTGGGTACCTCCGTCCCACTGTTCCCATGGGTTTGTGAATGCCGAACACCTATCCACATCCGAGGTGTATCCCCCCACCATGTGTCATATACCAACTCTGTATGCTGTCTTGTCTATGATCCTACCCTACCTATCCTCCATGGCCATACCTACACTACTTCCCCCACATCCGACCCTCACTCTACGGAAACATAAGGCCAATCGGCTCCTAGGACAACATCTGCCCTATATATAGCTGTCCATTTCACACATGTGCCCACTAGACACATGTCAACCCTTGTAATATGCTTCACAACATACTCCTGTTATCCTCAGCCCTGTCCCTCAGGCACATGATCCTAGTATGCACATCACTCCTAAATGGTCCAGGTACATGTGATGAGGGTGACCCCATTGTACACACAACACTACCGGTCCCTTTATGGTTACCCCATTTACCTTTATCATGATGATGATGTTGCACACAGCACCTTGCAAGAGTACTGTTCACACATAATGATTGGACAGGTACTGTTGTGTTAATGTACATTACATGCACAGAGTGATGTATACGGCCAATGTACAACTGTTTGCGTGTATGAATGACACATGTCTGTCTGAGGGAGTCTTTAGATTACATAGAACAACACCACTACATAATAGAGGTGTTGCTGGTGTTTCCAGTTTCATTCATTTGTAATGCTTTGTTGCCACATGGTATGTTCCTGATATATCTGTATATATGTATATACCTATATACTGGACATAAACACTCACATATACATCTACATGATGGGATACATTCCTATACTGTTGAATGACTGCGCTGTATGATATGTTTGTGCTACTGTCCATTGTCTGTATATCTGCCATGGCCTATTGGTAAATCACATTAGCTGTGTGTGCAGGGTCCTGGTTCCAAGCCTTGCAGAGGACGTTTATTTGGTTGCAGGGCAGAACAAGGTCATTGGATATGGAGGGAGTGAGAAACATTAAAGCAGTTGTGAGCGGGTGTGCATGGGTTTGCGCGGTGTTAAGCAATGCTAACCTCTGGTTACAGCTTCTTACACTTGGTTAGCCTCTACATTGCTTTACCAGTGCAATACTTGCATACTGGTAGCCAAACAGGCTTACACCCACTCGCTCCTGCACATGCAAATGTTCCGACATTGGTATTTGCATCTGACGCTCACACCCCTGGGTGGGAGCGAGGACGACAATATTACCTTGTGATGCCTATTACATCGGATTACATGCCTACAGTATCAGGAATAGCTGCCCATGGTGATATATATGCATACTGTTGTAGGTAATCCTGTATGCTGTTGTCTATCACTAAGCCATATGTGGGATTAAACTGCAACACCATAGGCAGAATGGGTTGGGAGGTCCCAGCAGAACCTTCTGTCCCACTTCAGCTGACCATGGCACTGGGCAATAGCACATCTGGAGCCCAGCCTTGGACATCAACCTCTGTTGGCTCTGCACCACCTTCTGGTGGTACCACTACTGAGGATGGGGCATGTCCCCCCTGGGAGCAGGACCAGACAGGTACATGTCTGCTGTCATGCAGTCCCAGACATGTTGTGTTGGGGGCTCACTAAGGGGTTCTGAAGCCAGATACGCAAGCTCAAGGGCGGAGTGTCACATTTACAGGGTGATGCTGCCCCTCCTGGACAGCCCCCATCACTGCCTCCTTTGCAGCTGTTTAGGTGCAGTGATGTCTGCCCATGGCTGGGGACATCTGTCCCACTGTTTCCATGGGCTTGTGAATGTTGAACACCCATCCCTGTCTGAGGTGTATCCCCCCATATGTGTCATATACCAACCCTGTATGCTGTCTTGTCTGTGATACTACCCTACCTATCCTCCACGGCCATACCTACTCTCCTTCCCCCACATCCGACCCTCACCCTATGGAAACATAAGGCCAATCGGCTCCTAGGACAACATCTGCCCTACACATAGCTGTCCATTTCACACATGTGCCCACTGGACACATGTAACCCTTGTAATATGCATCACAACATACTCCTGTTATCCTCAGCCCAGTCCCTCAGGCGCATGATCCTGGTATGCACATTACTCCTAAATGGTCTAAGTACATGTGATGAGGATGACCCCATTGTACACACAACACTACCGGTCCCTCTATGGTTACCCCATTCACCTTTATCATGATGATGATGTTGCACACAGCACCTTGCAAGAGTACTGTTCACACATAATGATTGGACAGATACTGTTGTGTTAATGTACATTACATGCACAGAGTGATGTATACGGCCAATGTACAACTATTTGTGTGTATGAATGATACATGTCTGTCTGAGGGAGTCTTGAGATTACATAGAGCAACACCACTACATAATACAGGCATTGCTGGTGTTTCCCATTTCATTCGTTTGTAATGCTTTGTTGCCACATGGTATGTTCCTGATATATCTCTATATATGTATATACCTATATGCTGGACATAAACACTCACATATACATCTACATGTTGGGATACTTTCCTATACTGTTGAATGACTGCGCTGTATGATATGTTTATACTACTGTCCGTTGTCTGTATATCTGCCATGGCGTATTGGTAAATCACATTAGTTGTGTATGCAGGGTCCTGGTTCCGAGCCTTGCAGAGGACGTTTATTTGGTTGCAGGGCAGAACAAGGCCATTGGATACGGAGGGAGTAAGGCACATAAATGAAGTTGTGAGCGGGTGTGCATAGGTTTGCATGGTGTTAAGCAATGCTAGCTTCTGGTTACAGCTTCTTACACTCGGTTAGCCTCTTCATTGCTTTACCAGTGCAATACTTGCATACTGGTAGCCAAACAGGCTTACACCCACTCGCTCCCGCACTTGCAAATGCACCGACATCGGTGCTTGCATCTGACACTCACACCCCTGGGTGGGAGCGAGGAACACAATATTACCTTGTGATGCTTATTACATTGGATTACATGCCTACAGTATCAGGACTGGCTGCCCATTAGGCGAATGCATGCCATTCGACTGTACAGAATCGGCGGCCTGTCCAGTGATTTAATCATATTATTTGTGTGTTCCTCTTACAATCTGCTCCCATCTGGCTGATACATGGGAACCGAGACTCTTCAATACAGACAAGTAATTGGGTTTTGGGACCCACATCCGTCGACCAAGTCATGCTACTGCATACCTATTATAAGGTTGCTACCTTTTCAATTGCCCAAGGTGGGATTTTAGGGTTACCACCTGTCCGACTTTGTGAGTAACAGTCCCTTTTTAGGCAGTTGTGTCCTGTGAAAAAAATCAAGACATAGCAAATGTCCTGAGATTTCAGGACAAAATTATTTCCTAAGTTTCTTTAATAGTTGCATAAAACAGTTATTTTATATATGAAACTTCTATATGTTATGTGAAGTAGCATAAGCAATTCAAATGTTACTAGAATAAGCTTTTATTTGTGCAAAAAAGGTAAAGTTCTGTACTATGCACGCCTGTAGGTATGTTTTGTCCTGGAAAATCTGACATTTCTACAGAATATGTCCCACTTTGGGCATTTGAAAAGGTGGCAACCCTATGGGACCTTTATGTAGAGACGTCAGATTTTGCAGGGCAAAACATACCCACAGCTAGTACAAAGGAAAGTACTTCACTGTTTTGCCTAAATAAAAGCTTATTCTTGTAGCATTATAGTTGCTTATACTGTTTCTTATAACATTTAGGTGTTTCAGATAAAAAATAATTGTTTTATGCAACTACTACAGACAATATAGGAAATCTTTGTCCTAAAATCTCAGGACATTTGCCATAATTTCAATTATCTTGCAGGACACAACTGCCCAAAGGGGGGTGTCCCTCGCAAAGGTGGACAGGTGGTAACCCCAACCTTTTATTCTACCATCTTTCTAAGGTAGTCAGCGGAATACGCACTTTCCGTCACTATCAGACCTCTCATACAAATGGGGAAGAATGAACACTGAATCAAGGACACTGCATAACAACCTCAGGGACACATTTAGAAGTTTGGTGCTGTTAACCTGACACACTGACAGACCCAGTGCATATGTATTCATACACATTGCCTGAGGTACATGCTGTTTATGACTCTTACATGTTGTCATTATTCATTACGTGTATTCCACCACCTTTCCTCCTAATATCACTAGTTCTAGGAGGGTTTAGGTGGGACAGAGTTAGATTCTGAGTCGTAATCATGGACATCCCTGGTAATTGGGGACAGTTCAATGGTATGGTCCCTATGTGTTCCCCCAATAGTTTACAGACTATCCAGTGGATGTGCTCTTAGGGTTTGGGAGGTATGGGTGTTTGCTATGCCCACATCAGAATATTACTTACATCCACGGGGCGGTCCTAATACAGCTCTGCCAGCCAACACCTGCATGCCTAGGCCCATAATCACATACCCATAGTTCCCCTACCTGCCACTCCTCTACAGCACTCATCCTTACTGTGGGTGCAGGTGGGGTATAAACACACCCCTACACATTACCCACTCTCGCCGTGTTGGGACACATGTCGTACGTTGTGTCAACCCATGTGTTATCAGGCTTGCACAACCTACTGGTCCGTGTACATCTACAGCCTGGTCGCATCAATCACTACAGGGCCTGGCTCCAATCACTAATTTTTGGTGTCCCACAAGGGACATCGATGTCCATGTTTCAAGTGTAGACCTTGCAGATCTCCCCACTGGTAGTTTCCTGCAGGTGGTCTGGGAAGCAGTGGTGTATTTACCTTTTTTGCGTGTCTGTATGTCTCATCGGCCTAGCTGGGGGGTGGGGGGGTGCATGTTTGTTTATTGGACCTCCCACCAACATATGCCTGGACTGTGAACATATATTACCCGTAACTGCTGCATTATATCCTAGGTATATACATGTGTATATTTACTGTAACATATATATATATATATATATATATATATATATATATATATATTTACATTAATATATACAGATATATCTGCATATGTATGCATACATGTATATTCATATCTTGCTGTCTATAGATATATTTGTAAATATATATATATATATATATATATATAAATCTAACGACATATGGGTCTATGTTTGTCTGCATATGTATAGATTCATTTGTGGGTATGTATCTGTATTCTTTCTCTGTATGTTTACATTCATACTATGGCGAGGGAGAAGCATATCTCTATCTCGCTATGGGTACATATACTCACGGATAGCTCTACTTATATACATCTGCATCTGGTTATTCCATTCCATGCCATATAGATTACACTTTGCTTTAGTTGGTCTCTTAGTGGGTGTGGCTGCTCGTTGGGCGATGCCTTTGCCCAGTGAACACATTCGCTTGCATCCCTAGGGCTGTCCATATTGGCCAACATCAGCCTACACCTGCACACCTAGACGGATAAGTAGCTACCTATAGTTCACCCACCCTTGCCTCCTTGACAGCACCCATCCTTACTCTGGACCTGGTCAGTTCTGGACACACCACTACACGCTGCCCACTCTCCACTTCATGGGACCAATTTCATACAATTGTCTTGGCCCATGGGTAATCAGGGTTACCTACCCTTGTATTCCGAGTCTGTATACACCGCGGACAAAATGGACAATCTATCGCATTCGTATGGTTTGGCCAATTTTTGGGGTGTCCCGCAAGGGACACTCCAGTATGTGTTCCATGATTTGATTCCACGGGTGCACTGTGTCCCCCCCCGGGTGTATCCCACTTGTGGTCTGGGGAGCAGTGGACAATTTACATTGATTGCGTGTATAGTTCCCGTGTCCGGCTGTAGGGGGGGGGGGGTGGAAGGGCATGCTGCATGTGTCATGTGTCTTGCCTGGGCTCCTCACTTCCATTGCCATAGCCTGTGAACATATGTCATTCTTGTGTGCTTTTTCCTGTCATAGCTGTATAGCTCTATATATCTACGCACACACACACATATATAGATATATATATGTATTTATGTATTTATATATGTACATATATGTGTATGTATGTATATATATATATATATATATATATATATATATATATATATATATATATATATATATACGTAAATGTATGTCTGCAACTATATTTATATATATATATATGGCTATACATATATGTATATATATTTTCTATATATATATATCTATATATATATATATATATATATATATATATATATATATATCTATATCTGTGTGTCTGTAAACCAATACATTATGACACCGACACTTCAATCCAGTTATCTTGCAATCAGTATTTAGCACATTATACAGCGGACAGATGTCACAATATGTTCATGTACGGATTACCGATGGCAATTGGAATGTGATACAGTGTGATTCGGTACGAGAATGTCTGTTCGTTAGGGGGTTGCTCTAATGAATGCACTAATGTTGTGCCGCTCCATATGCATATATGTCCAAATACCCATGGCTCCTGGTTCCCCAAACACACCCCAATGCCTCCTTAACACTGCTGTCATCCATTCCCCTGTCAGATTTGCAGTGTATCAACACCACTACACACTGGCCACACCCTACTTCTATAGAGCCATCCCATCGGTTTACTCACTCCACGTATCCTCTGACCTCCCATATGTTTAGTCCACGAACATTGTTGATGCAAGTGACCAAAGGATTACTTTTTGCTATTATTGGGCTGACCCACATGGGACACGCAAGTGTTTATGGCAGGATTAGACTCTATACTTTATTACATCTTTACTCCCGTTAATATGACACTATAATTCATTAATATGTATGACTATGCGGTATCGCACATGTTATACATGGGAGCCTAGTTATGCATGTGTTCAGTGTATTTCTTTTACAATTAGACCGGTTAAGTACTTGTTGTTGCCATACAGGGCAGATCACAGGAAGGATTCCATGTGTGGGGAAGCCCTCACATTGGATTATCGTCAGCACAGCACTGACTTTGGACACTGTACACACCTCTGCGTTCTAGCAGTTTCGTCCCATCCCTCTTCTGCACAGCCTATTATTCCATCTACTAAGAACCAAATCCTGTACAAAATAGTACTGACTTCAATGGAAAACTGGAAGAACAAGTACAAGCTGCCAAAGTTGTAAAACCAGGTTTATTCCAAACGCACAAAACAGAGAACACTCCAAGGTAGCAGCACCAGTTCGCCAATGACCTAGGTTTCGTCCCAAGGAAATGACTTCATCAGATTGGTGAAGTAGTACTACTCATTTATACCAAAGTAAATTAGATAATTACACTCAATTAATTCTGTTAAAAAGACAAAGTACAAAATAACATCCCCCACACACCTCTGCGTTCTAGCAGTTTCGTCCCATCCCTCTTCTGCACAGCCTATTATTCCATCTACTGTCAGTGTTTGTATGTGCACATTCCTATTATTTATGTCAACAAATGGGATGCATGTGTTACAGAGAATGTACTTCTACATATTGTTGTCTACATGTGTGTATGCATATATACCTGTTACGAACTCGCTGACCTCCACGGGGCGGTCAAATTAGAACTGGAACATCCAACCCTGGCATGCCTGGATCCATAATATCATACCCATAGTTCCTCCACCCCAACCGTGTTCAACTTACATGCGCAACTTCCATTATCCACTTGTTATCGCAGCCATGACACACATTTACACATTGCCCTCTACAGAGCGTTTGGGGCCCTACACATATGTTGTCTCACCTCATGTATTCACAGGCTTTCCCGCCATGTAATATTTGCACATACCTGCCTTTCCTGGGGTTATGGATTACGGCCATTTGCGCTTTACAATTTTTGGTAGTCCAAGCATGAGCTACTTTCCATCTGTGTGTAAAGTAGACTTAGCAATTCAACGATGTTACTCCCACTGATAAAACCCTGCCTGTGGGGTGAGTAGCAGTGCTCTGCTCACTCCTGAGCAGCTTTTTATGACATATGCTGACAGCACTATATAA
>NC_056728.1:1855644198-1855681698 GCF_019279795.1 Protopterus annectens
TACCCATGGTCAGTACAAAGGCTAGTACTTTAGTTTTATACCTAAATGAAAGCTTATTGTTGTAGCAGTCTAGTTGCTTATTCTGTTTCTAGTAACAACTAGGTATTTTACATACACTAATAACAATTTTATGGAACTATTACATAAAATATGGGACATAATTAAGTCCTACACTCGCAGGACTTTTAACGTTTTTAATATTTTTGGTAAGGACACAACTGCCCAGAGAGGGACGGTCCCTCACAAAGTGGGACAGGTGGTAACCCTAACCATTGTGTTAGCCTTAGCACCCCAACACACCTGGAATACATAACTGTGCTAACACGCTGCATTTCACTTCCACTTGGTATAACAATCAACACTACAATGGAATACGGGCATAGGGTTTTTAATGTCATTTGTTCGAGGGACAAGGACTCAGTATTCAGCTACGTTCCTTTGTGTTTACTTTTTATTTTGGTGTTCACAAAACTGTCTTGTATGCTTTGCATACATTTCAGTATCCATGGACACTGACAGGAGTGATTATTATTAGAGGCAGGCTGTACTAGTCAGCATTTTAAATTGCGTGTCTGCAGCCGACATGTTCACTCCTCCGTGCAGCGCTTAGACACGCCCCCTGCACTCACACACATTTCCTATGCACGTGGATGTTGCGGCAGTGTGCCTTCATTAAAATGCATGTGGTGCTGCTGCGCTATCTCTACGCCGCACAGTCAGCGCAAGGATAACACCGTCCTTGCGCCGAGCTTCGTGAATCCTGGGGAATGAGTTATTTAGTGATGTCTTCAAATTCATTTCTACTGTTTATATAATTTGGAAAAAGTCTTTGCCCTCTTGGCAATCACTATACTAAAAGGTTCACAAAACAATCACGTAGCACTCTCCCCTGCTCTTTTGCAGAATGCATCTGTATATTTCTGATATGCAGTGAATAAATGCAGATATTGTTCATATGTAAGGAATCTCATAACAAAAATGAAAAGATTCCTGTTTTTTTCATTGCACTTTAGGAGGTCTGCTACTTGATACAAATGAGCTCTTATGCTTTGATTAAAAAAATAACATAGTGAACAAACTGGCAATAAGCTAAGGTATGTTAATAAATGGCTCATCAAGCAGAAACAGAAAGCAATGATTTGATATCTTATGCATTAACTCTGCATGAATTTTAACATACATGTTGTGGGCTGCTAAATGAATAAAGTAAAGGAAGGAGAGGTGATTCCCATGGTTAAAGACCAGAAGTCCAATGGGAACACAAGCCAAGTAGAATCAAAGGCAATAGCTTTAAGGAAAGTGTCTCAATGAGTAAAACAATCCATCAGAGTGAAGGATATGCTTCAGTGTAAAATGGACAAAAAGTAACTAGCAGAAGAGATTTGTTTGAATATGTTAAACTGACTTGTAATTATATTATTTCTTTTTATTTTCATTTTTTTCAGATATCATTGTTAACGGTGTACTAAAGCAATGAACAGCACAGCAACTACAGTTTATGTTAGGTGCACATTCATAATTAAGAGAGCTGCTGTAATAATTAGTCTGTACTTATTAATAATGACAGAGACATGGTCCAATATGTAATACTTTAAGTAAATGAGAGTAGAAACAAAAGAAGTTGCAGCAGCACAGAAATGCAGTGAAGCCACACAGGGATAAGTAGAGAGACAAATACACAGAGAATAAAGCAGGGGGATAATACTGAGAGGTGGAGGAGTGAGCAATAATGCTGTACTTCACTGTGAGAAAAACAGGGAGGACAGGATCTAGTCACAAAGAGTTCATTAGGTAGGTAGTGTAAGAAAGTCAAATGAATGCAAAAGGTTTGCCCAAACAAACTGTGGTTCATAGTTTCATAGGAGGTTATGAGGCTAACAGCCCTAGACCCCCTCACACACCTAGCCATATTTATCCCGAATTGCTGCAACTGTTGGTGGTTAGTTGAGTGATGTTTTCAGAGGTAATGGTCTATGGTAATTAATATCAACTCCACCTGTCCAGGAGGGATATGGGTACCACATTCAGGAGTGAATTTGCGGTTATCCATCCATTGATGTAGGTTGCATTTTAAGAGGGTCAGAGAGGGACTCATGTTCAAATGAATTAGAAGATTGTTCCAGAGAAGTAGCAGTCTCTGGGAGATGCATCTATCTCTCCAGCATGAGCTGTTCATGTCAGAGTCTAGGTTAAGATCCCTGGAGAGAGAGTGACCCTACTGTAGTTTGATATACATATGTGTAGCATATCCATTGAGGCAGGGTCAGAGATTGTTCTGCAAGCCAGACACAGGTCACTCCTCAGAAACCTGTAGGAGACAGAATACAGTGACAGGGCTTTCAGTATTCCCATGTAAGACTTCTTTTGTGCACCCTGAAATGTCTTGGTGAGAAACCTCTGTGGTCCCTCCAATTGTTGCAGCTTTCTGGTGAAGTACATGCAAAAGGGAACATAGTACTCAATTATTGGTCTGATAAGGGCTGAGTATAATGGAATTACAACATCCTTAGATCTAGATGCAATGCCTTTACTTATAAGATGTGCCACATAGAAGGCTTCCCTTAGTACTGTGGATACGTGGTGGTCAAAGTTAAATTTGCTATCAACCTAGGAACTCAGATCACATATCACTTAAGAGGATGCTGTCTATAATGTAATTAGCAGGAATGTCAGCTTTCCCAAAGGGAAAAATAATGCATTTTTTTGCATTTAGACTTAATCCATGGCTTTGGCACCAATCATTGCCTGCATTAATCCTGTCTGCAGTATATTAACATCATTAGGGAACTCAATGATTACTGCTAATTTGCAATCATCAGTGAACTCGGTCAGCTACAGGCTGTCCAAGTTTGCCTGGACTTCTGAGAAATAAATTCTAAACAGTAAGGGGCCCAGCATAGAACCCTATGGTTCATCACTGGTGACTGTTCTTTTGCTAGAGGTGAAGTCACCCACTTTAACAGTATGTGTCCTGTCAGTGAGCCAGTTGACTACCCATCTGTTGATGTAGGGTTAATTCCTAAATGTGAAAGTTCCTCTATAATACCTGAGTAGGGGATTGTGTCAAATGCCTTGGCTAGGTCAAGATAGGTGGTATGCACTCTCTATCCCTCCTTCAGGGCCATGGTGACTTTCTCAAAGAAGCCAACTATGTTTAATAGGCATGCTCTACCTTTAACAAATCTGAACTGGGCTGGGTTCAGAGTTTGGAGATACCAATATCCTTGTTAATAAGGTCCAAAAACAATTATTTTTATGGCCTTGAAGAAGATGAAGCTAGTCAAGTATATGTGTCTGTAATTCCCAGGATTAGTTGATTGTCGCCCTTTGTGCAGAGGGATTACTATTGCTGTCCTCCATTCTGCTGGAACATAGCAATTCTCAGGCTGTGGTTGAATAGGGATCCAGGAGGGCCTGCTAGGGCATGTTTTAAGTTGTTTAAAAGGGAACCTGGGATTTTGTCTGGTCCCACTGATGCCATGTTTTTCACATTGGAGATTGCCAATATGACCTGCTTTCTTGAGATAATAGGCTGAGGAATGGTAGCAGGTATACTTTGGGAGATGACTGGAGTGGATGGGGCAGTAATGTTTTTTCTAAATTTCTCAGTTAGCAAGTTGGTTATTACTTCTGGTTGTGTATGGGTGGTGCCATCTACAACCAGTTCATTGCATAGCTGGGTATTCCATTTTAGATGCTGGACATAGTTAAAGAATACCTTGTGATTATCCTTAGCTAGAGAGGCTATTTTTGCTTTGTAATAAGCTTTGGATGACTTGACAGGAACTCTAATTTGTTTCTTTAAGCTAGAGAGAGATTTATTACTCTGCTGAGCCATTTCCCTCTTGTTCTTAGACATTAGTTTCTTTCTCTTATTGTATAGGCTGTTTATACTATGGGTTCACTGGGCTGGCTTGTTTTTTCTGCAAGACCTGTTTTAATCTGGTCAGGTACAGCCGATTCTATACAATTGCTAATTGGTTATACAGGGCATCAGTGTACACCTCTGCATAGGAGTCCATGTTATCTATATTTGAGGTGGGTTCGAACATTGTTATACCATCACTTAGTAGGAGGTAATTTGTCTTAAAAAAATATTTAGCAGTTTTGAGCTTGATGGGGAAGCTGGTCTTATAATTAAATCAAATGAGACTCATTTATTGTCCAATCTTACCAAGGAGGATATCCCATGGAGAGGGTGCAATGCTTTCTCATGTTAGTGAGTAGTATGTTCAGGAAATTTGAGCATCTTGTGGGTGTGCTGACTAGCTGTTTCAGAGCATTTGTATTGACAAAGTCCAAGAACCTCTGAGACAGCATGTTTGTGGTGCTGTACATTTCCCAGTCAATAGTAGGATAATTAAAATCATCAATGAGTAAGGGGTTGGTCTGTATGGCAAGTGACACCAGTAAGTCCAGGTAAGTGGTATGCTTTTACTGTTTCATGGTGGGGAACCTATAGCTAGCTATGATGTGGTAGGGGGCTTTGCCTATAGTTAATTGGACATGTATCAGCTCAAGAGAGTCATACTGTTTGACCAGTCTCAAGGTGTACGTATCCTTAATGAAGATAGATACACCTCCTCTTTTGGTTCGTTCACACTCAGTTTGTGGTCTGAAGCATACCTCTCAACATCTTAGAGCAAGAAATCTGGACAAAGCCATATATAAAAGTGGGACAAAGGCTCAAAAATAGGGACAACATTTAGATATTGCTCTTTCAAACTTATAAATGTGATCAAATAACAGGTTTTGCATTAGCATGAATTTTTTGAAGGGAATGAAGTCTGAAACTCAAATGTCTGTCATTATCTTCTAACTTCATCCTTTAATGATTTGCTACTAGTTTGTCAGAAAACTGCAATTTTGTGAAGAACAGACCAAAAATATGAGGCAAACATCTGGACATTCTGCAAAAATCTGTACAGTTAGAATTATTACTCTGAAAGTATGGAAAGCATTGTAGTCCTGCTATGCCAAGGTACTTTCCATGTCTTTGAACCATGTCTCAGTGAATGCACAGACATCAGCATCTTCCAAAGTGAGAAGTGCTTCCAAGGAGTCCAGTTTCTTGGTTAGACTCCTAGCATTAAGCAGCAGTACTTTGAGTTTATCTACAGAGGGTTATGCTATGTTGGGAGGTTGGTTATTTTGACACTGGCTAAAAATGGCACAATAGGGGTGGCTAATGCCTTTGCCAGTATCTGAAAGCCTAGAGGAGATAGGAGCAGACCATCTCTGGCAAAGCAGCGTGGCCTGTTGACTGTGTCTTCCCAGGCTGATAGATACCAGATCCCCTTGGACTCACACCAGATGCTAAGCCAATTGCTAAAGTCAATCAGTTTTTGTTTGTATTGGGGCATCATCCTTGGAGAAGGTAGAATGCTGCTTAAGGCTAGGCTTATACCTGCCTGTGACACATAATCTGAGAGCTCAGTTGTTTCGCTCTTCATATAGTCCAATGAGGTAATTCTCAAGTCATTCACCCCCACATGGACTATGATGGAGTCATACCGGTACTTCTGGTTGAGTGACTTAAGTTCTTGAGTCACTTGATTGATCCAGGCACCTGACAGACAGTTAACCATAACCTGCTCCTTATCCCGCCTGGTGAGGAAACATCCGTGTGTCTCACAATAGAGTCACCTATGACGAATGTATTATGTTTTGTGATGTTACACCTAATGGTCTTATTTGCTGAGACACTAGTGTGTGTGTGTGTGTGTGTGTGTGTGTGTGTGTGGTATTATGTGTTGTGGTTGTTTTTGACATTGTTATGTGTGTAAGTGGTTTCTGTTTGGAAGGCCTGTGATCTTTTGGTAAGTTAGTAGTCAGTACCTCTGCATATGTGGGTTTATGTGTCCTGTCCTTATTTAGTGTGGAAAGTGTGTGTGTGTGCTGACAACCTGTTTGGCATCCAATCTGTCCTCATGTGAGAGTCCTTCTTCCAATTTCATAGTGTAACTACATCTCTCGCATGAAGTATTCATGTGTTTCAGGAGTTATTGTTGTCAATATGCATGAGGCAATTACTACATTGCCTCAGGATGCCCATGTCTATCAGGCTGGCCAGAGAGATGATGGAAAGCTGCCCATTCATGATAGTAGGCTCTTACTATATTTTTTATCAGGGAATGGAATGTGTTAATTTAACAGGACTGTGCTGGTAGTGCTGAGACTACAAGAGGGACCTATACCTTGTGTAGGCTAAGGTTGATCAATAAGGCAACACTGCTCAGTGTGCAACTAAGTTGCTCCTAGAGCAGCAGAAAAGCTTGGAAGGGTTTCACTGACAGCTCTTTAGGAAAAAAAGCTGATATCTAGGCTTTCTGTGTCTATATAACAGCACTGCTAACCACTGCTGAACAAAGACTGGCACCATGCAAAAGCAAGGCTTAAATAGGAGCAAATGAAACAAGCTTTAAACTAACTTCCAATCAAGAATACACCAGCAATCCCCAACTCAGACGGGTTAGATCAACACACGTCTGCCACAAGGGTGCAGAAAAATACCTTCTTAATAGTGAATAGCTTGTTTGGAGCCAAAGTGTAACAAGACCACACAAACTACCTACAGCAGCCCTACAGCTAACAAATACAATGTAATACAGTTTAACTACTTAAAGCTACAGTATACAATACAGTTTTTTAATTGCTAAAGTACAGTCACAGTATATAACAGAAGTGCAAGAAGATACTTAGAGGTAAACATCTACTGCCACTAGATGAATAATCCTAGTCCTCCAAATGTAAAAACACAGTAAATGAGTGTCCAGAGTGAAATGCTACCACAAACAAACTTGAAGATACAGATACAGTATTGTACTTTAAACAGCTTATAAAAGTGTGATTATTTAATAAAAGCCTTTGCTTTGTATAAATAAGCCAAGAGCCACTCAATTGTACAAAATTTATAAATGCACTAAAATAGAATATGCTGATTAATAAGCCCTCCAGTCAATAAAACTACATGCAGAAATCTCTGGTTCCCCAACCAAAACAGAGCAGGCTACCTCCCAGTACACTAGATGGAAAATCCAGTGACCTCTTGATGTAAAAATAAGTGTTTGCTAAAGTGTAAAAATATACTACTTTATCAAACAGCTAGCTAGATAATGAATTCTGAGCAAGTAAATCAGTAGAACAGACAATGAGCGACAAAATGCACTTTTTCAATATAAGCACAAGGAAAGGCATGTAAATAATTCAATATATCAACAGTAGTGTAGAAAAGGCGAAGCTTATTAAACTCAATTTACAGTAGGCATGGCAGCTTAGAATCACCAGGTTTAACAGGGAATCACCAGTGGTGCTTTAGTTTATGCAGGCTTGAAATCTTTTCAGAAAAAGACAAAGGTCTAGAAGTTCACTGTGCATTTAAGTATCACTTAAACTAAATAACCAAAGAAAAACATGTGAAATGTGCAGCCTAGCTAATTTAAATATCTATCTATGACACAGAACAAAAACACCAGACCAAGCACATTTCTTAAAACACAAAAGAAAATGGAGCAAGTAAAACAGAAAGCAGCTTTATCATTCACATACAAGAACATTTAGGTTTACTTTCTTCACCCAGCAGAGAATCACCAGCAGTACTTTAGTTTATGCAGGCTTGAAATATTTTCAGAAAAAAAAGACAAAGGCCCAGAAATTCACTGTGTATTTAAGTATAACTCAAATAATTTAACCAATGGAAAAAAAAACACATAAAATGTACAGTCTATCTAATTTAACTGTGCATCTCTCATACAGAACAAAAACAGCAGGCCAAGCAGATTTCATAAAACAGAAAACAAAATGGAGCAGGTAAAACAGAAAGCAGCTTAATTACTCACAGACAAGAAAATTTAGGTTTACTTTCCTCTCCCAGCAGGGAATCACCAGCAGTGCTTTAGTTTATGCAGGCTTGAAATCTTTTCAGAAACCTGCTGAGAATTAGCAGTGAAAAGGGATACAACAGCAGCAATATACAGATCAGTCAGCAAGCTGCATAGCAGAAGGGTAAAAAAATAAACAGGGATCATGAGTGAAGTAAAAATAAGATGATGACATCATATAGACATTTGAACAGGGCTTTAAAATTGCAACAGGATATGCCAAAGCAGAAAAAGCAGCCATAATGGCAGTTTTCAGAGTTATGGGGTAAGTCAAACTCAGACCAGGAATCACACAAGCAATATGATTTGATCTTAGGCAGAGACAGCCTCACAATATCATAGAATGAAACCATGGACATAGAAAGATTACAGGAAGTAAAAAGGTCTGATAACTGAAGATATAACTATATATGTATCCATTGTATCCATCTCTCTGTCTCATATATATATATATATATATATATATATATATACATATACATATATATCTGTCCATATCTGTGTGTGTGTGTGGGGGGGGGTCCAGTAAAATCTGATGACCATTCATTCGGTCAACAGCTTTACTGTCTGGACTTCAAAGATGGCTGTACACTGATCAGTGTCATAACTTCAGCTCTCCCAGGGTGAAAACAGAAACTGAGAAAAAAACACTGTCATTGAAAATTATTTTTTAGTAAAATTCAGTTACTGACTCTTAAATACACTGCTTGGATGTCTGCAAAGAAGAAATTTGAAAATCCTGAAAATAAATGAAGTAGAAAAGGTAAAGAGAAAACACTATCTGGGAATAATTATGAAGCTGTTCAGCAAAACACAGTTCAAGCTTCAGCTTTGGTTCAAGAGATGGCTTCCAGTAATTTAGAGGAAAAAATAAATCAAATATACTCATAGTTGATAAAATTAAATGAAACCTTGAAATAATATATTGATTCAAACTACAAAAGGCTTGAAAAAATAGAAGTAGCTTTAACTAGCCTTTCATGTGAACTGATAAAACTGCAAAAATCAGAGGTCAACATGAAGAAAAAGCTGGCTGAATATGAGGTTTCTCAAAAAGAGCTATTGAAAAATAGTAGAGTTAGAAAACAGAGTGCACAGAGAAAAAAAATGAGATTTTCTGCTGTAACAGAGAAATTAGGATGAACAGAATGTACTAATTTTATGAAAGCACAAATAAGCAACTAGACTTGTGTTCCACTTCAGAATATGTTAACTGAAACTGCATATCAAGTGTATGCCCCAAACCTGGCCATAAGAAAGTAGCTAAGACCTATATTGATAAAAATGCAATCATACCAGCAGAGCTGATCCTGAAAAAAATCATGGCAGAAAGGCAAAATATTAAAATTTGGAGACAACAGACTGTAGAAGATGATTATTCACTGTACACCAGCCAGAAGAGAAGCAAACGTATCCCAGCAAGCAGGTGTGAGATTCAAGCTATGGTATCCAGCTGTCTTCATAGTATTTTTTCCTGGAGGATCAAAGCCATTTTTGATGCAGAACAGGATCAGGAGGAAATAAAATAATATCCAACAAAAGCTGAGTCAGAGATGAGAAGGAAACTCTGATTATCATTCTTCTGATGGTAAGATTCATAGAAAGACATTGTCAGTAAAATCTTTTTCAGTATTCCAAAGGGAAATGCTTGAGAGACAGAAAATACAGGAGTTGAATAGAAAAGTCAACAGTACCTAGGACTTGAAACAGAGTCTGGAGATGGACATGAATAGCAAAAAGACCAGCAACACTGAAATTAGTGAATAAATGGAAGACTACAAAACAACTTATCACATTTGTGAAATACAGTTTTGCAAGACAAAGTGGCTGAAAACAATTGACTTTTGTTGACTTTATTAAACCTGCGGGTGGACTGTAAAGCATATACCCTGCTTCATATCATTAATATTTAAAAGGACACTAAAATGCAGAAAAATAACTGTAAGTAAAGCAATGTTTGTTCTTATTGGTATTTGTATAAAACATTTTATGATATAAACTGCATGTTATATATAGTAAAACATGTTTGTGTAGTGTGTAACCAGGGATATTTTAAATGAGAAGGAGTCTTTTCAGTGACTGTTGTATGTGTTAAAGATATTAAAGTAAACACGTATTTTTTTAGTTGTAAGAAATACGGGTTTTACAGTACAACAAGAGAAAAAGCAAGTTTAATGTTTATATGCTGTGACCTTGGACTGCTGGAGTGGGGGGGGGGTGGAGTGTAAAAGTAAACTGGTTATATTATATGTAAAATTAGGATATTTTCTTATTTTATTTTACAAGGGTGAATGTATAGGTTTCTACATTTAGCTTAATTTACAATTTTTGTAAGCATTTAGGCTTTAAAAATAAGAGAAAATGATGAAAGCCATGAACATGTTAATTTTATAACAATTCCAAAGATATTAGCTTGTTTTTTTTTCCATTGGCAAATGTTCAGTGGAGTTAAGATTCCTGCAGTTGAGGGCAGCTGTGCATTATTTTCTGAGTGAAATTTATGAAGATTCATTTCTGCATACATTTTCATGGAGACCAGCTGTCTGCAGGTGCAAGCAGTTAGTCTTGAGAATTATGAATATTCTTTACTGCGGGAAATGAGCAATTTATAGGTATAATGGCAAGCAGTTCAGTGAAAAAAATAATTTTGAAATTATGAGAAGTGAATAAAAGGTAGCAACCTCCCTAGCAGCCTTAATCATTTAACATATTTAATAGAACAGTGTACAATTTACTTTTATTTAAAGATAGCCAGTGCACATTTTCTTAGAACTAAAAGTTAATGTTTTCTGAAAACATACAAAGTGTTTTTCATATCTGGAAGGGGAAGAGAGATAAGAAAAGAACAGGGTAAGTGGGAGCACAGGCTGTAGCATGTGTTTTAGCATGGGTAACTCAATTTTAAGTTAGATAATGCCTGTAGGTATAGCCATCAACGTGTGGCAATTGTTCCCTTCTGGAGGGTTAAACTTTATGTTTTGAAAATGTACACAGTTTTATGTGTTTGTTCCAAGATAATAGGGGAAGGGATGATCCCTTTTATTTTATTTTATTTTTTTTTTGTTTGAGGGTTTTCATTAAAACAAAAAGGCTTAAAAACGTTACAAAGATTTAAATGAACATGAGAAGAAACAAATGTACAGATGATCAGCCTGCCAAACATTAGTACATGCATGTAACACAGAAGCTAGAAATATTCAAAAATTGTCATGCATAATAGGTAGTTGCCGTAGCTTTTTATCATAATGGCTATGCTGCCCATATTATCCTGGAACATGAATGGCTTTACAGATATAGCTAAAAAGGAAAGAATACTGAATTGTATTAAGAAATGCAGTGTTAAAATAGCAATGCTGCAGAAGACATGTGGAAAGAAATGAGAATGTGAATTTGACAAAAATAGGATTTCAGAATGGATATTCAGTAGAATGTCAGAGACAGAGGAAATGGGGAGTAATTATCCTAATTGCTAGAAGGGCTCCAATATGAGACAAAAAGGATAAAAATGGTAGATTTGTGGTAGTAAGGGGCTGTTGGAAAGGGAGGAGGAGGATTACAATAGCATATATTTATATTCCAGCAAAAACTGCTATTATGGAGTTTAAGAACATTATGGGAGAAATAATCAGCTTTCAGCAGGGAATATTATTCATAGATAAAGACTAGAATTTGATTTACAATAGTGGTGATGCATCAGGGGGACCTAGGAAGGACAATATAACAAAAGATGGAAAATTTCTGAAGAAATGTATGAAAATATTTGGTATAGAATATGTGAATTCAGTAATAGGAACTTGGACAGAATTTACATATTATTCCCCAAGGTACAATATCTGGGCTAGACTAGATAGAAATTATATTTCAAAGGAACATGTGCAATTAATTGAAAACTTTGACACATATCCAGTAACTATTTCCAATCATGCACCAATGTTGTTGTTGTTGTGTCTTTCGGCTTTTCCCGGTTAGGGGTCGCCACAGCGGAACTCTGGTCCGCTAATGATTGGCAGTAGATTTTTACATGCCAAGTTGCCAGCCCTGATGCACAACCTTTAATGAAGGTACGCCCACTCATGCATGTCTCAACACAGAAGACGCTCTAGCTGAGAATCGAACAGGACAATGTCTTACTGTGAGGCGACAATGCTACCACAGCACCACCACCGCAGTTCCAATCATACACCAATACAAACTAATATAAAAATAAAGGGTAATGAAGTAAAATAAGACACTGGCACTTTCCCACCTACTTGTTAAAAGGACAGGGATTTAAGGAATGGGTAGTGGAAATTATTCAGCAGTTATTAGAGAAGATAGTAATAGCTTCAGAAATTATAGCTAGTGACTGGGATAAAATGAAAACGGAGTTTAAAAATAGGGTCAAAATGAAACAGAAAGAGATATAGTTAAGAAGTAAAATAAATTACTTAGAGGGCCAACTAAGGTTAAAGTATTACAGAATAAGGGCAATCTCACTGAACAAGAGGAGGAGCAAATGTTTGAAGGGGCCGACTATGTTTAAAGTATTACAGAATAAGGAGAATCTCACAGAACAAGAGGAGGAGCAAATGCAGAGTGCTAAAATGAAAATAAAGGAGTATCTGAATAATATGCATGAGTTTAGAAAGAATGCAGTTAAGTAACTATTTTTGACAACAAATCCAGAACACAAAAACTTTTAGCCCAATGATTTATACAACAGAACATTGAAAGGGTTGTCGCTCAACCTAGGGACCCTTAACTAGAAAAATAACCAGAGATCCTGTTTATTTATTTTTTATTTTATTTATTTTACATTTGTTTACTGGGATAGTCCAACTGGACACAGGTCCATTTACAATGGAGGCCCGGGGAGAAAAGCTCCACAGTAAATAAGACATAATTAGACACATTATACAAATCAAGATATATACAAAATAAAAGAACATTGATACAGAATCAAATAACATGGTTAAACATAAAGTGATATAAAATTTGAAATCAGCAGAAAAGGTTCATAAGACTGTAGCAAATTAACATCAGATATAATAGGACAGGTAGATGATTAAGAGTGAACAGACAGAGGTTATGTAATGCATGGACATAGCCAGGTATTCATCAGGTGTACTTTAAGTGAGTTTTTGAACTGTAGAGTAGCAGACCAGAAGTTAGAGCAGAGGATAGGATGTTCCAGTTTCTAGCTAGGTTATGAGAGAGTAATGCTTTCCCTGCAGTGTTGTTAGCCCTGGAGATACAGAGGAGGGATTTGTCAGTAGAATGGAGAGGACAATTTGAACTGTAGTGAGTGAGAAGATGGCTTAGTACTGAGGTTCTATCAGGATATTTCACAATATTATGGGCAATAATTAGCTGGTGATAACTGAGTGGCTGGGGAAGTTCTAGCCATTTAAGTTCCCTTAAGGCTTGACAGTGACTGGTTCTGAAGTTGTAGTTGCTAGCAAACTTAGCAATTTTATTATAACATGACTCAAGTCTGGCAAGATCCAGTTTTCTTATCTGGGTACGAATTGGTGCAGCATACATTAGTGTGGATAGTAGATGAGTTTGGGTGATCAGTGCCTGATCTGAGAGGAATTTCTTGGGTCTATATAGTGTTCCCATTTTTTATGGACCTTTTTGATGGTCTGTGAAATATGGACATCAAAGTGTAGGTTTTTGTCAATTTCTACACCAAGGAGTTTGGTGTGGTCAAAGAGAGTGATGTTAGTACCATTTTTGGAAGTGATTGTAAAGGGTAGAGGGGCGGATGGGGTTTACAATAAGTTGGATCTGAGTAATCCAACTTTCCACAGAGGTAAAGGATTCTTGAGTCAGTTGTTGTAAAGTGGTAAATAATGGTGCAGAGTAGATAAGAGTTGAATCATCTACTTACTGTATAAGTATAGCATGCTGGGTGGAGGTATGAAGATTGTTAGTAAATATTGCGAAGAGAAGTGAGCCTAATATCGATCCTTCTTGTACACCTATAGTAGTTAGAAGTAAGGGAGATAGTTTACCTTGCCATTGGACAGATTGCTGTCTACCTGACAGATAGCTTTTAAACCAGGAAATAGTCGAAGGGGCAAAGGATAGGGAGGCCATGTAGTCTAGTGGTATGGAATGTGACACCATGTCAAATGGTTTGGGAGGTCTAAGAATATTGCAGATACAAATTTGTTGTTATTTTTGTGTTGGTTAACTAGATTAGTAAAAGAGAGGAGTGGTTGTTGTGCTATGGTGTTGTCTGATGCCATGTTGTGTGGCGGAGAGGAGATTGCGTGAGTTTAGGAATTGCATAACCTGAGAGTGAATGCATTTCTCGAGTACTTTAGATAAAGAGGATAAGATGGCTATGGGATGGTAACTGGAAAAGTCATAAGAGTTCTCACCGTTGTGAAGAGGAATAATATATGATACTTTCCATAGTTGAGGGATATAGGCTTCCTGTATGGAGTGGAGGATAAGGATGGAAACAGAGTAAGATAAAGATTCAGCAGCTATTTTTAGGAAGTTGGCAGGTAAACTGTCAGCAGCAAGGGTGGTAGGTTTCAGTTTTTGGAGGAGTTTTTTAATTGTAGAGGTAGGAACAGGTGAGAGAGTAAAGGAAGGGATATTATCAGGGTGTTTGACTGAGATATATATATGGTTATTTTTGGATAGTTGGGAGGATATAGATAGGATGGATTCTGTGAAATTGTTTTTAAATTGGGAGGCTATGTCTTTAGTATTATTGGTGGAGCTGGGAGCAGGAGTGGTCACTTTTCCTGGTTTTAGTAGGGAGTTGATAGCATGCCAAAACATTTGGGGATGTTTTGAGTGTTTGTTTTGGAAAATAATTCTGTTTTTCGAGTTTGGTTTGTTTCTTGGCTTGAATTCTAAGTTGATGGTAGTTTTGTTCAGATAAGCTAGTGTTATCCCTCCTCCACATTTTCCAAGCCTTATCTCTAGCTTTTAATCAGGCTCTTGTGTCCCTACTTAGCCATGGTGCATAGTTTTCCTTGACTCTAATTTTCCTAATGGGTGCGACTATATTAAGGACATTAGTGAGAGTACTGTTAAAGTATTCAACTGCTTTGTCCAAACCTAGGGTTAGTAGTGGTTCCCATTTACATTGCCTTAGAATACAGTTAAGATCCTGTATATTTAGCTTGCTGTCATCTCTGACTTGTCTAAAAACTATGGGCTTAGAAAAGTTGGTGCATTTATGTAGGAGGAATGTGGGGAGATGGTCATTTAGGCCATCTGGTAGGCATCCTGTCTGGTAGTTTTGCTTGGGGCAATTGACTAGTGTCCAATATAAAATAGATTGTTTATGAGTTTTTTTATCTACTCTAATGGGTTCTTGAATGAGTTGGGTAAAGCCAAAAAGATTAATATGGTTAGTGGGGTTGTTGGAGTTACAGGCTAACCAGTCAGTATTTAGGTCACCTAGTAGGATGGTTTCCTGTGGAAGATTATCTGAAGTCCATTGTAAGATTTCCTCAATAGTGAGAGAATTATTACCTGGGTGAATGTAACAGCAGAGTATATTGATTTTTTGGTGTTGTTTATGTATAGAATTGAGCCTATGGTTTCAGCATTTTGAACTTTAGGTAGAAGAGTTTGTAGAGGTTTTATGTTGAGTGAATTTTAAAGAGAATGGCACCCCCACCTCCCTTCCTGCCTGATCTATCCAGTCTTAAGATATTATACCCTGGTAGAAGGATTTCTTCATTTTGGATGCTTGGTTTTAGCCAGGTGTCAGTAATGGTTAGTATGTCTGGGGAGTAGTGGGTTATAAATACATGTAGGTCAGGAAGCTTGTTAGATATACTCCTGATGTTGATGTTAAGAATCAGTAAGTCTGACATTTGTTTGGTTGGGAGTAGGGTATTAAGTGGTCCTGGGTTTGGGTGTATGTCTCCTGATAAAAGAAGTCTCTTTGTGATAAAAATATGTGTTTAATTGTGTGTGCTATTTCTAAGTTGGATGTAAATGATATCTTTCTAGTGTAAGATGTTGTTTTGTGAAACTTATATATGTGTAGTATTGAGCTGTCTTTAAATAGTGTAGCTCTGATAGGGAAATTTATGTGTGAGTTTGTTTTTGTGGAAGTATGTGTTATATGGAACATTGTGTTTTGTAGTGAAGTGTTAGTATGAATGGATGTGATGCTGGTTAGGAATGCGAGGGTGAGGAATATAAATCCTAAGGTGAATTGTATTTTTTGTGGGAGAGGTAGTTGGGTATTAGTGGTACTGTTGAGGTTTTAGAGATATTCCAGAAATGTTATGAAAATCTGTATAAAACAGAGAAATGTGGAAATCAAGAAAGAGGACCAATGAAAATTTTTATTGAAGATTTAATTATGCCAAGGTTAGAGGTAGAAGATGAGGCTCAACAACTAACAGTTAAGATATGAGAGAGGAGATAAAACAGTGATGTGTAGTTAGTTTTCAGGAAAATCTCAAAAAACAGATGGTATTCCTGTGGAAGTTTGGAAATTAGGAGAGAAGAAAGTGATAAATATCTGGAAGAATTTGTTTAACAGTATAATAAAAAGGAGGGGAAGCACCGACATCTTGGAAGAAAGCTATAGTGGCTGTATTACTTAAAGATGACAAAGACCCTTTAGAACCAGTTTCATGTGGACCTATTTCAATTTTAAACCACAATTATAAAGTGTTTATGTCCATAATAGCTAAAAGAATTGCAAAGGTGTTGACAAAATTGATAGATCTGGATCAGTGTGGTTTTGTGGAGGGGAGGGAAACATTTGACAACATTAATAGAACAATGATTGTCCAGATGGAAGCACAGCATAACAAAATACATCTGCTGTTGGTGGGTCTTGATGCAGAGAAAGCATTTGGCAGGGTAAACTGTGATTTTATGAGTGGGGCATTGAAGTAATTGCATTCCCCTGATGCAATAACAAGGATGATTAGAAGGATATATGAAGGACTGGTAGTAAGAATAAAAGTGGCAGGGTTCCTCTCAGATAAGTTGTGTTTGAAAAGGGGAACCAGGCAGGGGTATCCTCCTTCTCTTTTGTTATTTACTTTATATTTAGAGCCATTTGCAAAAAGATAAGGGACTCAGAAATACAAGGACATAATTGGTATGGTAATCAAGACAAGTTGGCTTTATTTGCAACTGATATTAATTTGTACCTGATGAGTCAAAAAAGGACATTTCAGTATTGTGGAACATTTTAAGACCATTTCACATCTTTTCAGGATATAAAATTAATGAAGATAAAGCAAAGACTATAGCCATAAATTATGTGCCCAGATACCACTTTGATGAGCAATACTCATATTTACAGGTACATGATAAGATGAAGTATTTAGGAGTATGGATTAAAAAGGCTTATGTTATGGAAGCTAAGATATATGGGAAAAGACTAAACAAAAGATAATACAAAATTGAGAAACTGGAAACTCTTATTTAAGGATGTGGAGAGTAAGATTCAAGCAGTGAAAATGTTTTAGTCCCTTTAGGCTTGTATACAGGTCAGGCATACTTTTATCAACCCGAGGAGAAGTTGTGGAAATAATTAATAAAAAATTGAAGGAATTTATCTGGGATGGGAAGAGTACAAGAGTTAACTAGGATAAGTTGATCCATCCAATAGAACAAAGTGGTTTAGGTTTATCTGATTTGAAGGGATATTTCAGAGCTACACAGTTAGGTTCATATACATAACACAAGCAGAAGGTTATAATCCAAAGTGGAAAGGGATGATGATGAAGCAAGAGGGAAGATCAAGAAATAGAGAGAGAGTAGGATTTTGAATGCAGATTATTAAGGAGAAAAATAATCATACATAATATTATAGTCGTAAAGTAGCAGAAATATTCTAAGAACTATGCAATACAAGAATGGAGAAAGGGGATTTTGCCAGTGGGGTGTCTACAAGTAGGGGTACAGAAAATAGGCAAAAGGGGTTGGGAATTTACAGTAGAAACCTGGAAAAGGAACCAAGATATTGGGAGCAAATAACTCAAGCAGGAAAAGTAATAGAGCAGGAAGAGGCCAAGAAGACATCTGGATTGCAGGCTAGCATTGGTCTTCCCTACCAGAGTTGAAATATTTTTTATTTTTATTTTTTTTATAGATTTATTTATAAAAAGAAATAGGTAAAGGGATTTTAAGTGGAAGGTCTGCTCTGGTAGAATTTTTAGTTAGATCTGGAACAAAACCAGCTGTTAAGCAAGGGATATTAGTAGGGCATATAAAAGATTATATTATAACTATAAGAATCAGTCAGAGAAGATTAGAAAAAGTGGAAAGAGAGACTGGAAAAGCACTTTACAAGAAAACAATGGAAAGACATATGTATGGCATCCAAGTATGCAACTAAATCCAGAAGGTTTAGGATCTTTGCGTGGAAGTGTTTGCATAGGTATTTGTGTACCACAAGCAGACTTCAATGATTGTCTGCTCAGGTAAATAGCAAATCTTGGCGGTGCAATGGAGAAGAAAGAGATAACTGGGAGCATATGTTTTAGGAATATAATGAATTTGCAGATTTTAAAAATTCCACGCAGAGCACTCCTAAATATTGGGTGAGCAAATGGCTGTAAGTAAGGAAATTATTCCTTTGAGCTGGGATACAGGATCTGAATTGCCTAGACATACCCCCGGATTTACTAAACTTCCGTGCAGGACTAATCTAGTCCTGCACGGAAGCGGCAGTTTAAGAGGATGGCAGCTGCCATGCATATTAATGCAGGTGTACTGCCTGAGCTCAAAATCCTACATGGAGTGTGGTCAAGTGCAGGGGGTGTGTCTGAGAGCAGAGCTCTCAGAATAAACACGCCCCTGCAAAGTAGAACACAAGAAAGTGTAAATAAATGAGCAAGACCACTCATAAGTGTCTGCATATCCCCACCAACAGTCCTCATGTGTTCAACAGCTACAGTACATTTAAATAAAATGAAGAAACCCTTTTATTTATTTTTTTTTAAAACCCCGAGTACAGCTAACCATAGGTGCGAGGAGTTTTCCCATTGCTTAGCTATGGTTAAAGCAGCAGAAAAGGCTGAAGAGGATAACAAGAAATATATATGCAAATGAAGCAGCACAGCTTTTTGCTGTATAACCTACATAATAACATTTAAATGTGAACTGGAGTACTGCATTAAATGCACATGTGAAGTGTCAGTGTCATAATGAATAAGGCACCAGTAAGCAGGTTTAAGCACAAATAAGCAGTAGTAAGCATGTTTAAGTGCATTTGCAAGGGGGTAAGCTTTGCCTACACAGATTAAGCAAAGTAGAAGCTGAGTGTAAGAAACTGTAACCAGAGGTTAGCAGTGCTTTCCATTGCACAAACCCTCTTACAACTGCTTTAAAGTGCCATGTTCTGCCCAGCAACAAAACAAACTGCCTCTGTAAGGCTCAAACTCAGGACCATGTACACTATGATCACAGTAATTAACCATTAAGCCATCATAGCAATAGATATGAATGAGGTATCAGCAAACTAATCCTCACAACAGGAAAATCAAACCAAACATGTGAACTGAATCTATGTACAGTGTGAAGTGGTATAACCTGCTACATAACATAAATATGTGAACTGGAGTACTGCAGTAAGCATAGATTTCAGGTGTTATTGTAATAAAGTGTAGAAGTCCCCAGGTCCCCATACAGTGTATGAACACATGAATCACGGATACCAGACACATATATAACCTGTAATGAAGAATAAATCATTACCAAATGACAAATAAAGTGCTAATTAACTATTAAGCAATGCTAACCGCAGCACACCTCAAGTTAGTAAGTGTAAGCAATGTGCAGGGGAGCCAATTCAATCTGCTTAGTGGTATACCTCTTTAAGCAGTGCCAACCTTATGTAAGCAGTTGTGCCCATAGCTTAGCCTTTTCAAACCTGGCCAATCATGGGAAAGTGCGGGAAACTGTCAGTATTTAAACCCCATAGGTGGGAATACTTCTCATAACTGGTTGTAGCTTCCTACTGTAGGCAGAATGGCTGGTGTGGCTGAAGACACTTGATTGAGAGTGCAGCGCTGGGGCATCCAGGAGTCAAAAGTGATGGTATGGCTCCTGGTAAAACACCATGAGCAGAGACTACTGCAGGGCCAGTATCAGGGCTTGCAGTATAAGGCGGAGGTCTGGGACAGTCTCACCAGTGACCTCGCCAGTGCCACAGGTATCCTCCTGACTGGTGAGCTGGTCAAGCACCACCATGCTGACCTGAAGTGGTGGAGGGGGGATGTACTGGAAGAGTGGATCCAGGAGTCTTGGCAGATGCCCAATGCCCCAGTACTGAGTAAGTACTCATTCTACTAAGTAGTACATAATTACCTAGCTTGTGTATACTATGGATAGGTATGGCTAAATATCACTGCATTTTTCTGACAGCTGCAGATGAGCGGGCTGCGAACCAGCAAGCCCATGATGCTAGGCTGCAAAGACTGCATCGCAAGGCAGGTTAGTAATTAGTCTGCATGTACTGTCATAACAAATAAATATAAGAGCCTTAGAAAATGTTGTACCAGTAGAAAAAAATGTGTAATAGTCTGTGAATAAAGTTATAACGCCTGGAGTGCTTCTGTTTACTCTTCTCTCATATGTTGGCGATCTCTTCCATACTATAAATAGTACTGTTGTATCTTAAGCAGTGTCACCCACACCGTGGTATGCAGATAAAATGTGTATGAAGTCCTGCATAACAATGTTGGAAGTGCCAAGAGGTCAGCCATATTGTACAAGTTAGGGAGACTTAGATAGAAAACAGTCGAAAACTTTACATCAATTCCCTGATAGCACAGTGTACTGTGATGTTAGCTATAATTTTTTGTCACACACAGCAGGGGTCTGAATCCTGGGAGTGCTACTAAGTTGTATGCATAATCACACCCCACAACTGTAAAGATTTTGTTACAATGTTCAGATAGAAAGCTGTATGCATAATTACACCCAACAACTGTACAGAATTTGCTAGAATGTTCAAATTGAAAGTTGTAAGCATATTCACACCCCACAACTGTTCCAATCTGTCCAGCATGTCCAGATAAATGGCCCATATCACCAGCCTGGTACCCTGTTCCCCTGAAATTTCAGTGTGATGATCCAAGAAATGTAGGCAGCTGTCAATGACATATTACTGATAGTCAAACGTGTACATAGTCAGGGAATGTTTATGAAAACAAACTTGTCATTCTAGCACCTCACCCAAAGTGTATGACAGCAATTCTCAACATATGTTGCATTAACACCTGCAGCCTGTCATGCTTGTATGTAAGACACAGGTCACATATATAATAATCTATAAACATACCAGTGTGTACAATATAAGGCCATTGGGTAGTGTAATAATACATGTAAGGGAAAGGTCACTGCAGTGACTAAGAATGTTGTGAAAACTACAAGGATATATTAGTTGTTAATTGAACTTTCTCTCTCTCACCCCTACCGTATGTGCAAAATAACCCAATGACACTCCTCAACTGGTATGTGTACACTCCAAACTGTTGTGGGACATATGTCCTAATGGTTTATAAATATTTACATTTGTTTCTATGCAAGTGCCATGTTAAAATACACCCATATTGGTGGTCTGTTGCCATCAATGAAACCTGCATGCTCCTGTAATGGCCACTGTTGTTCCATATATACATGTGTTCTGCTTGCTCTGCAATTGTGTTAAATCTGGTGTTTTGGGATAATGGGAATACCTATGCATGCTGTTATAACTAATCCTGAATGCTGTTGACTGTTACTAACCCATATCTGTCATAAACCTGCAACAACACAGCCCATATGGGAAGGCAGGTCCCAGCGGACCCACCTGTCCCACCTCAGCTGGCCATGGCACCGGGCACCAGCACATGCGGGGCCCAGTCTGGGACCTCCTCCTCCGTGGGCACTGTGCCACCTTCAGGTGGAACCACTGCAGGGGATGGGGCTCACCCCCCCTCGGAGTGGGCGCGGGGGGAACTTGTCATCCATCATCAGGTCCGGGCCATGGTGCTTAGGGAGCTTGATCTGGAGTATCGAGACTGGCTACGCCAGCTTGAGGGCTGAGTGGCGCTATTAGAGGGTGAGCCTGCCCCTCCTACATAGCCCCCAGCACAGCCACCTTTGGGGCCGTGAAGGTGCAGTGGTGACTGGACATGGGTGGGGACTTCAGTCCCACTGTTTCCAGTTGGGGGCTCATGGGCTTGCGACTTCCAAACACCCCTCCTTGTCCAAGGTGTTTACCTACCCACATGTGTCATATACCAGCCCTGTATGCATTTTGTGTGTCTTGTCTGTTAACCTACCCAACCAACCTCCCCAAATATACCTACTACCTCTCCCCAACATCCCACGCCAACCTGAAAAAAAAAAGGGCAATCTGTTCCAACAAAAAAATCATGCCCAATACATAGCTGTCCATTTCGCACATGTGTCCACTGGACATGTAATCTGGTCTAATTGGCATCACAATGAATTATTGTTGTCCTCACCCCTCTCCCAGGGGTTTGAGTGCCCAAATTCACCTCCAAATACAGTGTATATGCACAGCTGTTGCTATAGAAGAAATGGGCAGCTATGGATCTTCCCTACACCCTTCCTGCACATCCCTAGCTATTTTCCCTACTGTCTTTCCCTTTTTGTGACCCTTTCTTCACCACTTTCCTATCAACCCCTTTTTCTTTTCTTTTAAAGGAATTAGCATGGGGGTAAGTGGCAGTAAGCACTTTTAAGCAGCAGTAGGTGGGATTAAGCCTGTGTGCCCGG
Organism: Protopterus annectens; assembly: GCF_019279795.1. Taxonomy (NCBI): domain Eukaryota; kingdom Metazoa; phylum Chordata; order Ceratodontiformes; family Protopteridae; genus Protopterus; species Protopterus annectens. The sequence goes on from NC_056728.1 coordinate 1,855,666,797, forward strand.
GTGTAAGCAATGCCTACATAGGTTAAGCAATTCAGGAGCTAACTGAGTATAAGAAACAGTAACTGCAACTTATCAGTGCTTACCATCATGCAAAACAGTGCAAACCCGCTTACAACTGCTCAAAAGTGCCTTAATCACACTGTATCCAGTGGCCCTTGTTCTGCCTAGGAACAAAATAAGCAGCTGCTGCTAGGATCAAAACCAGGACCCTGCATACCATAGCCAAACTGATTTACCATAAGCCATCTCAGACATACATAGCTTTGATGTATTCACAAACATTCAAGAGAATGTATTCCAACATGCAGATGTATGTGTGTGAGTGAATATATTAATGTCTAAACGGCTACAATATATTGATATATGTATATATATATATATATATATATATATATATATATATATATATATATATATATATATATATATATCAAAATATAAATATTTATGAACATATAAGCATGCAAATGCCTACATCTATAGATATATATTTCCACATCTATATGTCTAAATATATATGGCAGTTTATATATATATATATATATATATATATATATATATATATATATATATATATATACATATATATATATATATATATATATATATATATATATATATATATATATATATATATATATATATATATATATATATATATATATATATATATATATATATATATATATATATATATATATATATATATATATATATATATATATATATATATATATATATATATATATATACACATATATAGGTATATACGGACATACATCTGTAGATAATGGGAAATAACAAAACATATATGTCCTCATGCAACATTAATGGGGTTGAGAGGCCCCACACAATATACGTCTGGTACGAATAGGTATACCTCCCCCAGCCAAGCACGACCCCCCTGTAATACAGTACCAAGTGTTGTAGATCCCATAACCAGGACCAGACACGATATGGCCATCCCTAGGATACATATACACAGACACATATATGCAGATACAGGTATATATATATATATATATATATATATATATATATATATATATATATATATATATATATATGTGTGTAACTACACATACACACACAGAGATTTGTACAGTAATATACATATGTAGTATGTGCATACAATATGGAGCAGCCAGTATTCCTACAGTCACCACCTTACCAACTAGAAACTGTATGAGCCAGCCATACGAATTACATTAATAGCCTGCAACATATACCCACAGAGATATCAAAGGGTATAACACCACACACAGGTGTGCATAAATGAATGTGAAAGCTGTATTTGTGTACTATGACAGTTGTATATACCATGTCATATAGCTGTTTAGACACTGACATCCATATGAACAGTGTAATGTAACTGTGAAACAGTTATACTAAGACAGTAGTCTAGAAAGGATGACATATGTTGCTGTCCAGGCTGTGGCCTTCAAGTATTACATTAGTAATGACAGACTGGGCCACAGCATACCAGACAATCAACAGTATGCAATGCAGATGTATAGGTCAGCAGCCTCTATCTACACTTTGTACACGTTCCCTAGGGGGTACAGACCCCAGCTGACACAATGGGATGTATCCATTACATAACAAGGCATACCTGACACTATCACAATCACACTGACAAACAGAGCATCACGTATGGCAGGAGGCAGTAGGCCTGCATTTACCCAAGGTGGATTGTATGGTAAAGTACATCCAGATACCTTAAGGCAGCATATCCCAGATACCCACACATGTTGTAACAGGCTAGGTTAGTCATTCTGCACCCCCCTACACTCACTAATACTGGGCCATATACCACTGTTACATACACTGGCCCCTGGAGTGCATTAGGGCACACATGTATTGTGTAGGTGAAACCCACAAATATATGGCTCCAACCCCCCAGTATGTGTGGGGGACACAGCAGCAGTGGAGTGATGGCAGGAATGGCAGCATGACATACACAAAGCCCACTACATAACAACCCCTGATAGCATGTCATATGTGCAAAGCCTAGTATGTAGGTGTAGGACAGAGGCTGGAACACAGGCACATATTTGTAAAACCGCTGTCATACAGTAAGAAAGATATGTATATGTGTACATATCTATATGGATATATGTATACTTATTTATACATATATATTCACCATATGTCCTGCACATGGAGTGAAGCCGTACCTCAGCCCCAATTGTCCCAACCTCTCAGTGCAAGGGGATGTCACGTATGTAGTGCAGGAATATTTGTAGACTATTGCTACTGTAATAGGGATTGTCTTCACAGAAATGGTGTGTGTGGAAGGCCACATCTGCTGTTAACATGTACGCCATTGGCTACTTACAGACATCCTAAGGTCATCATAGTACAGTACCACTGCTAGCACAGTAATGCCCCTGTGGACTACAGCTGCAATATGGCCAATATATGTAGACAGTCTGACACACTCGGATCAGTCCAGGGGTATACACAGAACCCCTTCATGCAAGACATGTGGACCAGGCCTGTCAATGTGGATGTTAACAGTCATGTAGATGGGTATTACATGTACATACTGGTATACATTTGCCACCATAGGTTATGCATTCATACACCCCTGTCTGTCCTGACACATAATAACCACTGGCACAGAGGTGCCATGGCCACATACTGTCCACTAGTTACTGACATACATCTAAACAGCATCCCACTGCTTTGTCTGACATACATGACTGTTATGGTGGCCAGGCAGCAGTACATCTGGCAAGTATCTGGACATGACATCTCACTAGATAAGTGCAGTAAGCTGCTAGGCATGTAACAAAGCACAGTGCAGGCTACAGGCAGACTGACTCAATACTGGGCTATATGTCCTATGTGGGAATACACATGTACCTGCAGAGGTAGCAGGCTCTACAGGCATGTCGCATCACAGAGTAACAGACACCTGTGTGGAAGTGCATAACCACAACCAATGTGAACACAGCCACAGCCACATATGGTAAGCTAGCACAATATTACAGTATATGGACTATCTGATGAACACCATCCTCATATGAGCCACTCACACAACAACCCTACATATACTGGGCCGCTACACAGTGTGGTCCGATGGCTGTCTGTGATTTGTAACATGTGTGTGTTTGCTCCTACAAACATGTAAGCTGATAGGGTGACATACAGTGGGTCAGCATGTAACATCAGATAGAACAGGACCAAGAATAAATGACATCTACACAGGCCAAGGTACATATGCACTATACATACACTGTCGGCAATTACCAGACTTACACATACCTCAGTACTGTGCACACAACCACAGAATGCCCAGGCTATGTCCTCAAATATAACCCCTACTATACATAACATGTGTAGCAGTCTGATATCTCACAGGCTTGTTATCAGATATGCTGTCAATGAATATGGTGTGCAGAACATATGCACCCCCTACTGCATGACATATGTACAAAGTTTGACAGGGTTGTGGCTAGAGGCACAAACAAAGACCCAATATTGACATGTCGCTGTGATGACCTCATACATTTCCTGTCGTAACAGGGTTTGATGCAACATATGTCCTATGAGGGATATGACGTCAGTAACTTTCTCGGCTGTCACCATCTACTGGCTGCAATCCTCACAGTACCTTCAGCAGTTGAGAGATAGATGCTCTGTGGGTAACACAAGGAACACAAGGCACCACACACTACCCAGCCTGCAGATGACCCTACAGATGGGGATTCCTCATAAACATATCACTGACATAACAAGTATTAAAACATGTAGGACAGCCATATCCACACACACCCTGTTAAACCAATAGTACCCCAACTGCTGTATAGCAGCACTTACAGTCTGTAGTCAGGACAGGTACATCCCCCTCCTGTGTGTTGGCCTGTTTCCACAGGTTATGTTGTCAGAGGTAAGTACCCAATCCATCCATGATACTGTCTGCCAAACAACAGATCTAGTTTCTGCTCACAGTGAATTAAAAGGCCCAACGCCAACATGATGTTCCTAAATATTGGAGTGTGTTTCCATGCAATTGACTATGGGAATGTTACCACAGCTGTTCCACATGATATCAGCGAGAGGAGGGCTGTAATCCATGCAGAGGCCAACACCTGATCATGAGCATCACTGACAATACACATGCCGCTGCCTAAGCAAAGCAGGTGTAAGTCTCCACATCCATTAGAGAGGGAGTGAGAGAGGCAGGGAGAGTTAAAGGTAAGCATGTTTGTGTCACACAGCTACCAGTCCAGGGTATCAAACCCGTGACTGACTATGTACTGATATTACATCTGTTGTCCCTGCATGGTGGATATTGTGAATTATGCTAGGGGCACCATATAAGAAATTTTAAAAACATACTCAACACTCAGCATTTGGTCCAGTTGTTACACACTCATAATCATCTCCACACAGGACATGACCATCAACACATTAAGACATACACACACCTGTCACATCTGGGATTAGAACCCCTACCTAAGTAGCTATTACACTACAACACGATGCCATTGAAGATCGCACCACGGAGATTACTTGAGTAACCTTTCTCCAAAGGTTTATTTTACAGTGAGTGACATCAGCAGGACTGCCAAAGTAGAGCAAATGAATTGTAGTAAGTGTGACTAGCCAAACATGCATTGCTCTCTACACAGGCATAGGAACAGACACAAAATCATCCACAACTCCCATGTGTGAGAATAGAAACCCTACCCAAGTTCTATATCACACTACAGCATTATGCTATTGTAGCACACACTACAGAGATTGATGAAGTACTTTTTCCCCAAAGGTGTACTTCACAGTGATTGACATCAGCAGGATTGCCAAAGTAGAACATTTGAATTATATTGAGTGTGACTAACCTAAATTGCCCTAATTAGTCTGTATAGAATAACCACTGTTCTGGCCAGACAAAAATAACCTGCCTTTGTAAGTCATGAACCCAGAACCCTGTACACTATAGTCACAGTAAGTAACCACTAAGCCATCACAACAGTACTTGGGAGTGCAATTCCACCAAAGTAATCACACCATAGGCTAATCAAACTGAACATGTGAAAGGAATGTATATACAGTTGTCCGTAAAAGACCTCTCCAAGGCCAACTTCACGCTACTCAAGGCAGAAGTGACAATGTTCGTAACACCCATGGAGACAGGAGCTGACAGTTCAAGTGATGAGTCCTGCACTAAGGCACTGTATGACCACAGCCACTTATGCATGATTCCTGACATCACACATAGAACCACAATGCTCACCTCCCAAACAATCAAGCCAGTCTGGTGTCTCCTGCAATTAACAGAGTATACAACAGACAGTAGACACTGTTGAAGGAAATGGGATAATCCAAGGATGCAAACAACTCCCTTACCAGCCCCAGTAAGATGTTGAGATCCCTCATGGAATCCTCCAAAGCTGGTTATGTAACTAAAATCACCACAGATTCCATAGACAACCACACAGCATTCTATAGTTATGTCCGAATTCTAACTGGCAATGCTCAGAAATGCTCTAAGCTGCAAGAGAATGGCATTACATAGACTGCTCCCACAGAATGTGCCAATATCCTGGCAGATTGATTTAGTGCCACATTCACCCCTCTCACCCCCAAAAGGGCCCATGTCAATATGTAAAGGGTTCCATTGCCCAGTAATCATGGTCACACAGGCAGAAAATGCACTACCCACAGCTAAGAATACAACATCCATGGGACCAGATGACATCCTGGGCTGTGTACTATATGAACTATAAAATGGAATGGCAACTCACCTAACTATCATGTGTAATCATAGCCTCGCATCAGACCTGGTGCCTACTGAGTGGCACACAGCTGCAGTTATCCCACTCCACAAGGGGTATCCACCTGTGATCCCTGGAACTACCATCACATCAGTCTGATGAGCCTGATCTGCATGGCCATGGAATGCATTATCAGGGATGTTTTGAACGCAGACATTGGCAACCCTCAAACACTGGACCCCACACGGATTGGGCTCATGGAGGGATAGTCTTGTCTCCTGAAACTGACTGACTGCTTTAACTCAGTCTGCATAGATGTTGAAGAGGGTAAGGCAGTCCCCAAAGCCTATGTGGACCTCACCAAGCCCTTCAACACCATCCCCCAGTCTGGAAACATACATTAACATACTAATCCGGCCATACATCCCTATGCCACTCAGTGGTTTGCCACATGGCTTACTGACAGAACCCAAAATGTAGATGTAACTGACACCAAATCCATCTCCAGACAAGTGACAAGTGGAGTACCTCAGGGTTCAGTCCTGGGACCACTGTTGTTTGGCATCTACATCTGTGAAGTACAGGCCAACAGTACGGGACTCTGGCTAACAAAGATAACAGATGACTGCAAAATGGGAGTCATTATGAGCCTGACTGTACTGCATGATATGTTACTGATACCAGCCTGACATCATACAGGTGGGATGGAGTACTGTTAACATCTTGTGCCCTTGCCATGTAAGGTCCTGGTTATGGGATCTGCAACAGCTGGTAGTGTATTGCAGGGCAGATTTGTTTAGGTGTGGGGGGGAAATACCTATTCATGCATGACATATGTTGTTTGTGCCTGTTAACCCCATTAATGGTGCATGTGGACATATATGTTTCTGCTATGTTCCCACTTTATCTACAGATGTATGTTCCTATATACCTATTTAGATATAAATATCTGCTTACATATATGTGTGTGTGTGTGTGTGTGTGTGTATATATATATATATATATATATATATATATATATATATATATATATGCATACGTATATCAATATGTTGTATCTGTTTAAACATTAATATATTTTCACACACACAAACATCTATATGTTGGAATACATTTTCTGTACTGTTGAATGACTGGGCTGGATGATATGTTTGTGAATACAGCAAGGTTATGTATATCTGAGATGGCATTGAGGTAAATAACTTTGTCTATGGTGTGTATGGTCCTGGGTTTGTGCCTAGCAGAGGTTGTTTATTTAGTTGCTAGGCAGAGTAAGGGCCAATGGATACAGAGTGATTAAGGCACTTTAAAGCAGTTATACGGGGGGGGGGTGCACGGAGGTAAGTACTGCTACAGTCTGTTTACAGTTTATTATACTCAATTAGCTGCTGAATTGCTTAACCTGTGTAGGCGTTGCTTAACTCCATGCAAACCCTTGCAAACCTGCTTACAACTGCTTTAAAGTGCCTTAATCTCTGTGTATCCAATGGGCCGTGTTCTGACCAGCAACAAAATAAACAGCTTTTGCAAGGGTCAAACCAAGGACCCTGCACACCATAAACAAAGTGCTTTACCACTAAGCCATGACAGGCACAAAGAGAGTTGATGTTTGCAGAAACATATCATCCAGTCCAGTCATGAAACAGTATAGAGAATGTATACCAACATCTAGATGTATGTGTGTGTACCTATATTAATATCTATACAGATACAACATATCTAGATATGTAGATATACATATATATTAATTTCTAAGACTATATACATATATATCAATATATATGCACATATACATGCATATGCCTAAATCGATACATATATGTGTCTATACCTATATGTCTACATATACACAGCACGTTACACATGTGTACATACATATATATCTATGTAGGTGTATACAGACATAGTTTATATATATATATATATATATATATATATATATATATATATATATATATGTATATATATATATATATATATATATATATATATATATATAAATAAATCTATATAGGTATATATGGCCATACATATGTAGACAGCAATGGCAGATTAACAAATATACATATGTCCACATGCACCATTAATGGGGTTGAGAGGCTCCACACACTATACATCTTGTATAAACAGGCATCCCCCCACAGCCAAACATGTGGCTGGCCTTGATGTCACATGTATGGGTATGGCTTTGCACCCCAGCCTCTCAGCTAACTTACATCTGTTATCCCTGTATGGTTGACGTGATATATAGTAGGGCCACCATAAAAGAAATAAGAACCCCCCCCCTCCACATTACAAACAGGTGTCACACACTCACAGCCACCTCTACACAGGGTACGAGTTACAAACACACACACACACCTGCCATGTCTGGGAGTTGAATCCTTACCTAAGCAGTTTATTACACTGCAGCACTACGCAGTTATAGTACACACCACATACATTACTGAAGCACTTCTTCCCCAAAGGTGTATTTCACATTGAATGATATCAGCAGCATTACCAAAGAAGGCCATTTCAACTGTACTGTGAGTGACTAGCCTAAAATGCATTGCTCCCTACACAGACAGTGAGACACACACAAAACATCCACAACTGACACATGTGGATATAGAACCCTTAACCGAGGTCTATATCATACTACAGCATAGAGCTGTTACAGGACGCACTATAGGGATTACTAAAAAAATTCATCCCCAAAGGTGTATTTCACAATAAATTACATCAGCAGGATTACCGAAGAAGGGCATTTTAACTGTACTGCAGGTGACTAGCCTAAACCGCATTGTTCCCTACACAGACAGTGAGACACACATGAAACATCCACAACTGACATGTGTGGGTATTGAACCCCTGACCAAGGCCTATATCACACTACAGCATGGAGCAGTTATAGGTCGCACCACAGGAATTACTACAGACCTTTATCCACAAAGTTGTATTTTACGTTGAATGACATCAGTAGGATTACCAAAGTAGGGCATTCAAAATGTACGGCAAGTGAGTAGCCTATAATGCATTTCTCCATACACAGATATTGGAACACACACAAAACATCCAGAACTGCCAAGGGTGGGGATGGAACCCTACCACAGCTCTAGATCACACTACAGCTGTATGCAGTTACAGGACACACTACAGAGATTACTGAGTTACAACCTTCCCACAGGTGTATGTCTAGGCATGTGACACCAGCAGCCTTGCCAAAGATGAGTATATGATGTGTATGGAGTGTGAGCAGACTAAAATGCATTGCTCTCTACTCTGTCACACATACAGTTGCTAGGTTGGGGGTTAAAACACCTACATAACTATGCTACCACACTACAGCAGTACGCAGTTACAAGGCATGCTATGGAGATTACTGGGGTATGAATTTCCCAGAGGTGTATTTCTAGCTGAGTGACATCAGCAGCCTTGCCAAAGTTGAGTATGTGAGTTGTATGGAGTATGATTAGCCTAAAAAGCATTGCTCTCTACTCAGTCAGACACACACACACACACACACACACACACACACACACACTCACAGTTGCCAAGTCTGGGGTTAGAATACCTACATAACTACTTTATCACACTACAGTGGTACGCAGTCACAGGATGTGCTATGGAGATTACGGGGCTATGAATTTCCCAGCAGTGTATTTCTAGGTGAGTGACATCAGCAGCCTTGTCAAAGTTGAGTATATGAATTGTACATAGTGTAGGTAGCCTAAAAAGCATTTCTCTCTCCATAGTCAGAGACAGACAGACACACACACATATTCACACAATTGCCAAGTCTGGAGTTAGAGCTACTACCTAACTAGTTTATCGCTACAGCAGTATGCAGTTATGGGCTGCACCATGGAAATTACTGAGCTACAGCTCTCCCAAAGGTGTATTACACATTGGATGACCTCAGCAGGCTTGCCATAATACTGCTATTGGGAGGGCGGTGTGTGCATGGGACATAACCCATTCATGTAGGGGTAGAGATGTCACATGCAGGCACACACGGGGTCATATGTCACAGGTACGTGTATACAGCTACTAGATGACTTCTTCCTTGTACAGTCATGTTGCACAGCTGGCACGTGCACCACATAGTCTGTCATGCTGACAGATACTGGTGGCTAGTACCTGCAGTGAGTGACATCTGCACCTCATGATTTTGGGGCCCTTTGGCTGTGTGCTAGGTGGGACAGACTTGGACAGCTCCTTGTCATAGTCACCCTCTTCCACACATCTATGTCCATCTACCTTTGGCTTATTATAGTGTGTTGCCCTTACATATGTGTCTGTATTCCTATCCACTGTGTGTGAGAGGCAGGAGTGGTGCATACTGACATGTGTCTGCACTAAGAACTGCAACTGCCAGATATGTCTGGTCCACTGGTGTTTGCAGACATGGCCTTTATGTGTTTGTGTGTGAGCATGCCCAGTATGACCTTTCAGTATGTTGTTGACTGACACTGCCTTCATTCCTCTAAGTGTGTGAGCATGCCCAGTATGGCCATCTGTATTGCATGTGTGGATCAATTCCAGGTAGTTTGTACTGCGGTGCTGACCTTTGTGTTGTACACTGACAGGTAGCATGCTGTGTCTACAGGGTATCCATCGGTCATTTGGCATTGACTGTTGCTACATTTCTGCATAGTGGGGGGGACACCTGACTGTTTTTACATTTCAACAGAGCAGTGGGGGGCACACCTGACTGTTACTATAAGTGTATGTAGGGTGGGGGGCACACCTGACACTTGTACACATTTGCTAGGACTGTACTGGTATGTCAGGTACTCCATTTCAGTCTGTAGTCTTGCCTATCATGCTGACTAGAGGCATAACAGTGTACTACAGATCTTAGCTTTAATTACCTACATATTAGTTTCTGACTTCCTAGCCTTCACAACTGACATCCAACTGCCTGGTCTACTGTAGTCTGTCTGTGTAGGCCTGGGGAGTGGTTACCCATAGGGATCATTCAGAGGCCATAGTACAGCATTTGTTTGTGTTTGTCTACACCTGTCTTGCTGGCTGAAACTGTTGTTGGGTATGTGCACTTTCCTCACTGGCATGTGTGGGTCTTATGGACACACATGTCACTCAGCCCATTTCCTGCAGTGGGTTTTGTCACCCTGTGTAGTATTGGCTACTATGGTGACTCCAGTATGTGTTACAGATGTCATGGTGCCATTATGGGTGTCTACTGTCTGCTGCCATAAAATTTGCCCATTTCCCTTGCAAGCTCACATCCATACCATAGCTACAGGTAACAACACATTCTACTCCATTTGGCAATTGGTAGGTTGATTGACTTATCTTGAGCTTGTGCCAGACTTAAGGATGGTCCTGGAGGGCTGCCTAGGTCAGATGCGCATAGTACACTCCCTATACATGGTTGAGCACAGATAGTGCCATGTTTGGCATCCCATTTACTGTCTGTTTGAGTCAGAGAGAGGTGTCATTTCCTGGGTCCCTACTGTGTCAGTGCATATGCTATGTATTGCCTCTTTGCCAAGGCCAGGTCATACTGGGCACACCTCCTTCTGCCTACTGGGGCAGTCTCAGGTTGTTCCTCCTCCGAGTCACTCTGTGCCTGTACATGCCTTGGCATTGGTGGGGGGCTGTGTGGCCCTGCCCCATGCTGTTCCTGCTGCAGCTGTTTCCACAGGATCATATTGTGTTGCATAGCACATACCATAACAATTTGGGCACATGTAGCTGGTGAGTACTGCAAGGCTCCACCAGATGTGTCCAGACACTGGAACCGTGACCTGAGCATCCCAAACCCATGCTCTGTTATATGTCTGGCCTGTGCGTGTTCCTCATTATGGCATTGGTGTTCAGGTGTTTGTGCATTTCTGATGGGTGTCATCAGCCACTGCTCCAGTGGGTACCCAGCATCCCCCACTAGGTGACCATAGGGGATGTCCACATTGGCAAATCTGTGGTACAGCTGTGTCAGATGCCATATGTGGGAATCGTCATAGCTTCCAGGGCAGCCAGCACATACATTCATTATAATGCCCTGGGCATCATATACGACCTGGCAGTCGATGGAGGGGATGCCCCTGCAGTTGATGTAGGTCCTACCCTGCTCACGGGGTGGTGCTTTGATGCATATGTGTGTGCAGTCTATAGCACCCACTACCCCAGTGTATTCTGCTATTTGGTGGAAGAGACACATATTGCTGGCTAACACCTCATGTGTGTTGAGGAAATATACATGCTCACTGGCATGTGCTGACATGGCATCCAGGAACTGATGGAATACCCTGGATGCTGATGCCTGTAAAATCCCCATGATATCCCCAGTTGTGCTTTGGGAGGTACCTGTGACTAGTATACCTAGGCCTACACATACCTTGGTTTCCACTGGGATGGATTCCCCTCAGTCAGTTTGGTGTGTCAGGTGTGGACAGCACAATTCAACAATTTGCTGTAGGAGGTCTCTGTCCACCCTATAGTGCTCCACTATCTCCAGCTCATGTAGCCCCTGGTAGGTTACCCTGGGTCTGTACACTCTTCTCCATATCCTCACTGTGGGTTGTTCGGCAGCATTCACAACCTCACCACCCTCAACCTCTTGCTCATGTTGTTCTATGTTGCCTGCTGCAGCCCTTCTCATTTTGTAGGTTTGTTTGTTAAAATTTACCCGCTTGTATACACCAGTGGTGTAGAGTGTGGAAAAACCAGAGAGGAAGGTGTTTGCTTAGTTTATAGTAGTGTTCTGGGCTGGGCTGGTCTGCTGTCTGTGTAATTGGCTGATTCTGATACATTTCACCTGCCAGCTAAGCTAGTTCTTCTTGATTACCTTCCTATTGCTGTTTTCCCTTCCCATTGCCTCCCTGTTTAAGCCCATGTACGCCGCACAAACGGAGTGCTCAAATGTGCACAGAGCTGCTATTTCTTGGTTTAACTTCCTTTTTCTTCCTGTAAAACCTGGTGCTTGGTGCGCACACCTGCTTACACTTTGTAAAGAGTGCTAGGCAGGTTTGGACACACCTCTAGCTTAGCTGCACTAAGCTAAGAGCAAACCTGAGCCACAGGGCTCCAATCCACTTACAGTATGCCTGACACACCCCCCATGATGTCACCTATATCCTAGTCTTGCACCCAGCTATTTATACTCTTGCACTCTTGGGACCTGCCTCACACCCTGGGGAAATCTAGGATTCACTATTCTTCCCCTCATTTGCATAGGATTGCCTGCTAATGCATAGTTACATGTCCCACACTGACTATCCCCTCTTAGCAACCATTACTCACCGGCCAAGTTGTCTTATGCCTGCCATTGACTTGCATGGCAGAATACTGATTTTAATTAGAATGCTCATTTTATGTTTATTTTCTTATTCCCCTCCCCCGATCCCATTTGCGTGCCACTGCCCTATGCTTAAACAGCCGAGATTGGCGAAAAAAAAATAAAAGTTGATTTTTTTATTTTTTAAACAGTCTGCAATGCCAATGGCCTTATACTTGCCCATTGGCATGCTTCCTTCCTGATATGCAGCCTTTATTTGGAGCTGTCATAGCTCCGTTTTGGAATTTGCAGAAATTAGTGCTGTTGGATATATTTTTTCATTAGTTTGTGGTTCTTCATAAGTTTTTAAATTTGCAGAAATGTACTTTGTTACTAACCGAGGACATTTCTGCAGATTGCACTAGTCTTGCACGGACTATTGCAAGCTTCCTGGATTACACTCCCTATACATGGTTGAGCACAGATAGTGCCATGTTTGGCATCCCATTTACTGTCTGTTTGAGTCAGAGAGAGGTGTCATTTCCTGGGTCCCTACTGTGTCAGTGCATATGCTATGTATTGCCTCTTTGCCAAGGCCAGGTCATACTGGGCACACCTCCTTCTGCCTACTGGGGCAGTCTCAGGTTGTTCCTCCTCCGAGTCACTCTGTGCCTGTACATGCCTTGGCATTGGTGGGGGGCTGTGTGGCCCTGCCCCATGCTGTTCCTGCTGCAGCTGTTTCCACAGGATCATATTGTGTAGCATAGCACATACCATAACAATTTGGGCACATGTAGCTGGTGAGTACTGCAAGGCTCCACCAGATGTGTCCAGACACTGGAACCGTGACCTGAGCATCCCAAACCCATGCTCTGTTATATGTCTGGCCTGTGCGTGTTCCTCATTATGGCATTGGTGTTCAGGTGTTTGTGCATTTCTGATGGGTGTCATCAGCCACTGCTCCAGTGGGTACCCAGCATCCCCCACTAGGTGACCATAGGGGATGTCCACATTGGCAAATCTGTGGTACAGCTGTGTCAGATGCCATATGTGGGAATCGTCATAGCTTCCAGGGCAGCCAGCACATACATTCATTATAATGCCCTGGGCATCATATACGACCTGGCAGTCGATGGAGGGGATGCCCTGCAGTTGATGTAGGTCCTACCCTGCTCACGGGGTGGTGCTTTGATGCATATGTGTGTGCAGTCTATAGCACCCACTACCCCAGTGTATTCTGCTATTTGGTGGAAGAGACACATATTGCTGGCTAACACCTCATGTGTGTTGAGGAAATATACATGCTCACTGGCATGTGCTGACATGGCATCCAGGAACTGGTGGAATACCCTGGATGCTGATGCCTGTAAAATCCCCATGATATCCCCAGTTGTGCTTTGGGAGGTACCTGTGACTAGTATACCTAGGCCTACACATACCTTGGTTTCCACTGGGATGGATTCCCCTCAGTCAGTTTGGTGTGTCAGGTGTGGCCAGCACAATTCAACAATTTGCTGTAGGAGGTCTCTGTCCACCCTATAGTGCTCCACTATCTCCAGCTCATGTAGCCCCTGGTAGGTTACCCTGGGTCTGTACACTCTTCTCCATCTCCTCACTGTGGGTTGTTCGGCAGCATTCACAACCTCACCACCCTCAACCTCTTGCTCATGTTGTTCTATGTTGCCTGCTGCAGCCCTTCTCATTTTGTAGGTTTGTTTGTTAAAATTTACCCGCTTGTATACACCAGTGGTGTAGAGTGTGGAAAAACCAGAGAGGAAGGTGTTTGCTTAGTTTATAGTAGTGTTCTGGGCTGGGCTGGTCTGCTGTCTGTGTAATTGGCTGATTCTGATACATTTCACCTGCCAGCTAAGCTAGTTCTTCTTGATTACCTTCCTATTGCTGTTTTCCCTTCCCATTGCCACCCTGTTTAAGCCCATGTACGCCGCACAAA